>NW_027185809.1:38949229-38975372 GCF_028583685.1 Petaurus breviceps papuanus
AAGAAAGAAAGAAAGAAAGAAAGAAAGAAAGAAAGAAAGAAAGAAAGGAAGAATGAAAGAAAAGAAAGGAAAGAAAGAATGAAAGGAAAGAAAGGAAAGAAAGAAAAAGAAAGAAGAAAGAGAAAGTTGTGCAGCTGACTTTTTAAGGCTAGGTTCATGGGTGGGGAAGGGGCAACATAATGCAATAACCTGTTAACTTTATTGTATGATACTAGGCATACTTTATCATTAACTTTACCTTTCATTTCATAATTGTTTTTTCATGGTACAGTACTTAATAGTACATCTTATGGTTTGCATAATGGCATTATTTTGTGTATGCTTTTGTTATATAGGCTAAGTGAATTGGTTGGGTAGGGGCAAATTCACATTACATAAAATTATTATATATAGGTCTGTGGAATTATGGAAACCATAATTTTGCTTTCACTTTTAAATGTCTATTCCTACCATTCATATGTTCCATACTTGTCTAGATAGAGGAAATGGCCTCTTGTTGGAAAGGTGTAGCATTTTTCAGCCTGAGTAAATCTTGAGTTGAGTAACACAGACTGTCCTTAACCCTGTTCTGTTTCTATTCTATTTATCAGTGACTTAAATGAAGGCATGTATGCATGAATGAAATGAATAAATGAATGAATAAGCATTTATTTACAGTTTGCATCATGTGCTGAGCATTCTTTTAAACACTGGGTATTCAAGTAGAATGAGATGCAATGGTTATATCAGATTTGTAGATGATGCAGAGTTGGAATGGATAGCTGTCGTGCTGGATAAAAAAATCTATGCAAAATAACAATTTGATCCTGACAATAGGGCAAATTTTAACGTAACTGACTGAAATTTAATTGGCTATACATTTCATTGTAGCAGCAAGCACCCCAAGCGTCCTCAGGGTTTGCAGCTACCACAGGTTCTTGGATCTGCTTTGTTAAAGGAAAGCAACTCAAAATGGGTTAACAAGCTTACTTTAATCAGTCAGACATATATCGTTTACCTTGGTCAGGAGAAAAGGTCAGCACCCTGAACCTCAAAGTATACAGGCATAATTATCAAGACAGAAACATCAAGTAGACAGATTTCCAAACTGTCCAACCATTACATCCATACCCAGTCAACATCTGGGTTTCCACATTCTGGGTTTTTCAAAGCCGGGGGACTCTCAACGACGGCTTCCCAGAATTCAGATCAAATCACAGAACACTTCTCAAAGTGAGTCCCAAAACAAAGCTACACATCAGGGCTTATATAGCCTTCTCCTGGCTCAGAGAATGTAACAACCTTTTTGACCCACTGGCCAATCAAAAAGTATCTACTGAAAAAACAAGCCTCCCTCCCCAGGCTTCTGGTGCACTTTAGCCTAGGGGCAGGGAAGATCTTTAAAATTTACATTCGCATTACATTCATTCATTCAGTGATGGTTGCCACCTGTTAAAGGAATAATAGCAGGTTAGAGTATTTCAGATTATTATTGGGATGGTGAAGGGATTTGAAATCATGTCATGCAAAAATATGTTGGAAACAAGGTTTTATATAGATTGAAGGGAAGACTTAGGGGGAGAAAGCTACTATCTTCAAATATTTGTAGAGTTTTTGTATTAAAAAGGGAAGAGTGTCTATATCCTACTTGGCTTGCTGCAGGGTTGATGGGAAAGGGGAGTTTCTGGGAAACAGATTTGGTCTTGAGAGAGGGGAAAACTTCTATTTAAAATTGGTTTGTTGTTGTTATTCAGTCATTTTAGTCCTGTCTGACTCTTCATGACCCCAATTCAGAGTTTTCTTGGCAGAGATACTGGAGTGTTTGCTATTTTCTCCTTCAGCTCATTTTATAGATGAGGAAACTAAGGCCAACAGGGTTAAGTGACTTGCCCAGGGTCACTCAGCTAGTAAGTGGCCAGATTTCAATTCAGAAAGATGATTCTTTCTGGCTCCAGACCCGGCACACTGGATAGACATAAAGAACATTTAATAACTCTCCAGATGCTCCAAAATTGATTTAAGTTACCTAATAAGTAGCAAATCTCCTACCCCTGGCACTTTTCAAGCAGAGACTGAATAACTATTTGTCAGAGATGTCGACTGTATCTTTCCCCTGGACTACTATTTCAGAAAACATTCTGTTATCTAGGATCTGGAGGAGTCAACATCCTTCTTGCCTACCTGAGTCACTTTTAGAAATTTGTGCTACCAACATTACACAAACTTTCTTCTTCAAAGTTGAATCCTTTTGACTCTTGTCATCTTCTGGCCTCTTTCCTGATTATTTTTGCACACGAATGATTCCACCAATATTCCATACCAAGTTTTCCTTAAATCTCATTGCAACTTCAGTATTGAGTCAATGGTCCTATGACATTTAACTCCACTTTAGCCATTCACTGGGTTGATCACACCTTAGTAATAATCATTGCTTTTAACTATTCTACCTCAAAGACTCTGAACTCTAATTTTTTTCTTTGAGCTCAATCTCTGATATTTCTATACCTCTTCTATGCTCTTATTTTTCCCACATTTCTTCTTCAGTCTCTCTATTCAACCTTCTTTCCAATGTACTCCTATCTTTGAGTCTTATCCTTCTCTATATGTTCTCCTTTAGTAACCTCATCTGCTCTTGCAATTTTAATTTTGCTCTTGCAGTGATCAGAGGTGCGTGTCTGTGTCTGTGTCTGTGTCTGTGTGTGTGTGTGTGTGTGTGTGCATATATAAACATCCAAGTCTATGTGTGTGCCACAAACCTCTCTCCAGAAAGTTGGCCAATGTTTCCAACTACCTGCTGGATTTCTCCACCTGCATGTCTTTCTAGCACATTAAACTTATTCTACCATAAAAGGTGGCATAGTAGATGGTGTTCTGGGCTTGGAATCAGGAAAATATAAGTTCAAATTCTGTCTCTGATTCTTATGATCTATATGGCCCAGAATGAACGAGTCACTGAATTTATTCTTATCCTCAATTTTCTCATCTGTAAAATTAGAGGGTTGGACTCAATGGCCTCAAAATTCCTGTCTAGCTCTAAATTTGTGATCCTACTATCCAAAATTTTCTCCCTAGAGTCTGACCTTTCATTGCAGTTAAGTGACTTGTCCAGGATCACTCAGCTAAGCAAAATTTGCACTCAGGAAGATAAATTTTTCTGATTCCCAGCCCAGTGCTCTATCCACAGTACCAGGTGCTTTACTGAAAAATGAAGGCATTGGAAGGAATTGGCCAATTAGAAGATGTTGTTGGGGCAGAGTGATCTTTCAGAGTAAGAAGTCTCATTGACCACAAAGGTGTTATAAAGGTAGCAGGAAGTTGATAGGTGGACACACTGGCAAAGAAAATGCCTGTAAAGGTTGATGTAGAAGTTGTTACCACTGAGAATAATAATGTTCTTAGTAATGATGACACTGCATTTCGTAAGTAAAAAGATGTAGCTAGGGTTCTTGGGACTGGTGATTTAAACTTTCCCAGATGAAAGAAAAGGTAATTGGAGTTCCCACACTGTTACTTACACAGTTAGCCCAGTTCCCTGAAAAGTAAAACACTTTCAGTAAACTGTTGTCTATGCATTAAAGGATACATTTATTTTTATCACCATCCTCATTGTCAATGAGAATTAAACCTGTTTCAACTTTGACTCTCCCCTTTCCTTCATGCCCACATGCAATCAACTGCCAAGTCTGGTTACCATTCCAGTATGTCTTACACCCACCCCTTCCAAATCCCATTGCAACCACCTGATTTCAGACTCTCATCACTGGGATTATTATAATATCCTTGGTCTCCATGACTGTCATTTATTCCATTTTTGATTTATCCTCCGGTCTGACTAAAGATCTCTTCTTAATATACTATTCTGAATCTCACTCAGTCCAGTCAAGTATAGTCAATAAAAATTTATTAAGTACTTACTATGTCTAGGAATTATATTAAATGCTGAGAATAATAATGATGATGATAATGATAGCTAACATTTATAGAGTGCCTACTGTATGCCAGGGCACTGCATTAAGCACTTTATAAATATCTCATTTGATCCTCACAACAACCATGTGAAGTAAATGCTATTATTATTATTTTCATTTTATAATTGAGAAAACCAAGGCAAAGAGAAGTTCAGTGACTTGTCTGGGGTTACACAGCTAGTAATTGTATGAGACTGGATTTGAATTCAGGTCTTCTGATTCTAATGCCAGTACTCTATCCACTGCACCACCTAGCTGCCTTCAAGTAAAAAGAAAGACAATTCTTGCTCTTGAGGAGCTTATGATCTAGTGGGGAAGACAATACATAAAAAGGAAGCTACAAAAAGGGGAGAAGAAAAGAGGAGGTGCCTGAACTGGGGAATGCTGGAGAAAGAAATCTGGAAAGTCAGGAGCAGAGTCCAGATAAGAGTAAAAGAGTAAACATGACTAGCTTTGGTTTGTTGCTGTTATTGAGTTGTTTCAGTCCTGAATGACTTTCCCATGACCCCATTTGGGGTTTTCTTGGCAAAGACAATGGAGTGGTTTGCCACCGATCATTTTACGGATGAGGAAACTGAGGCAAACGGTTAAGTGACTTGTCCAGGATGACTCAGCTAGGCAAAATTTGCAATCAGGAAGAGGAATCTTCCAGATTCCCAGCCCAGTGCTCTATCCATTGCACTAGGTGCTTTTCTTAAAAATGAAGGCATTGGGGTGGCTAGGTGGCACAGTGAACAGAGCACCAGCCCTGGAGTCAGAAGGACCTGAGTTCAAATTTGACCTCAGACACTTAACACTTACTAGCCATGTGACTTTGGGCAAATCACTTAACCCCAATTGCCCTTCCTTCCCCCCTCCAAAAAGCCAAAAAAAACAAAACAAAACAAACAAAAACAAATAAAAATGAAGGCATTAAAAGAAATTGGTCAATCAAAAGAAGATGTTGCAGGGGCAGAGTTATCTTTCAGAGTAAGAACTGTTATTGACCACAGAGGTGTTCTAAAGGTAGAGGAAAGTTGATAGGTGGACACACTGGCAAAGAAAATACCTGTAATGGTTGAGGTAGAAGTTGTTACCACTGAGAATAATAGTGTTCTTGGTAATAATGACACTGCATTTTGTAAGGAAAAAGATGTAGCCAGGATTCCTGGGACTGGTGATTTAGACTTTCCCAGATTAAAGAAAAGGGAATTGGACTTCCCACACTGTTATTTACACAATTAGTCCAGTTTCCTGAAGAGTAAAACACTTTCAGTATAACTGTTGTCTATTCATTATAGGATAAATGCCTGTGGTATTCAAGGACTTCCAGAATTTGTTTTCAACTTTACCCTTCTATGCTTCTCAAATACATATACCTTACATATTTGCTATGGTCTAGTCAAGGTGAATTGTTCACTATCTCCCATTCTCATCCTGGTCTATCCAACATGCTATTCATCCTTAACTGTCTGCAGTCCCCTTGAGTGGAATCCATTTTCCTTTAACTCCAATTCAGATGCCACTTTCTAAATGAAGGAAAGCTTTGCTGATTCTCCTCCACTGAAAGTAGCCTTTGTTTCCTTAGGTTTCTAGGAATGCTTTACCTTAACTTCTCATGCCTTATCTTCCCAACTATTTGTAAACACTTTAGGGTCAGAATTTGTGATTCATCTTATTTATGTATTTCCATCACTTAGCATGGTGCCTGATGAATGAATTAACAAACCAGGAATTTTGATGATTCTTTCACAGATTGATGGAAACCTTTATTTCAAAACCTTCCTGGGCCTCAGTTTCCTTGGTTGAAGACCACAGAATGACAGATGTTTGGAGTTGCAAGGGTCTCATACCTAGTGAAGGAATCATCCTAGAAGTAATCCTGACAAACAACTGATCAGGGTTTACTCGAATGTCCAACAATGAGGAGCTGATTGCCTTACAATACAATCCATTCAGTCTTTGGAAATTGGCTAAGACATTCTTATGTTGAGCCAAAAATCCTCCTTTCTATACATTCTATCTGTTGGTTCTAGTGCTGTCTTCTGAAGCCACAGAAAATAAATCTAATCTCTGAGCGCATGACAGTATTTTGGATATTTAAAGACAATTATAATGTTCCCTTAGTCTTTCCTTCTTCAGGCTAGGTATCCCAGGTTCCATCAACTAATCTTCAGTCAACATAGTTTGTGGTTTTTCACCAGTGAAGACTAAGGGAAGCAATTGTGGCTTACTGTGCAAATATCAAGTCTTGTATAGGGCATCTCTGAACAACATTCTCCTTTTTCAGTAGGGATGTGTGGCAGCTGCTGGATCATTGGTAGTTTGACCTTATCCTGATGTGTGAGTGTGTGTGACATGCTGGCATATGGTTAGTGAAGCAAGAAGGGGAGGTGATTTGTGCAGCCCTGACAGGCAAAACAGGTATTTTTAGCTTTTCTCTGGCATTTGCTCACCATAGAAATGTGGGTCAGTTATTTTCTAAAGCTAGCTGCCCATATTGATAATAGTAGAGCAAAGCCAAAGGAGCTTTCCTTTTCTCCCCCATATAGTTCATTTTCCCCTTTCCAAATGTTTTTTATTCATTTTTCCTCTTCACTACAACCACCATAATTAAAGCAAATATTCAGAAATATGGGCAGCTTATCCCAAACAGATGGCATGTGGGTGAGTAGTCTGGGTAAGAAGGAAGAAATCACTCCTTCAGAAAGGGGGAAAGTAGGAAATCTATCAGAAACCAGCTTCCACTGTATGGGAAACTACCAGTGAAGTGGTAGACTTTCCCTATGGTTAAATGACCCTGCTAACAGTGATTGTAATACTTTTAAAATGTATGAGGATTAATCAGCAATGATAATGTCTATTCATTAGTGCTATATACAACATATGATATACGAATTTGTAAGAAAAGGTAAGTGAAGTATTTCCTTCTCAGTGTTACTTTTCTTTTCACTCTGGGCAAAAGTAACCAAAATACACTGACCAATAGAGAAGGTGAGGAAGAAAGGCTCCTATAGATCTAGAAGTAGAAGGAAACTTAAAGAATTTCTAGTTCAACCCCCTTGTTTCACAGTTGAAACTCAGAATGTGAAATTTAAATGCAGGTTCTCTGACTCCACAGTCACTTGTTCTCTTCATATGCCATGCAGCCTGCCACTTTCAACATCAGTAATCCAGGTATTGCAGCTTCTATTGAAAGACAAAAATGGGTGTTTCAGTAGTTTAGGCATTAGTGACTAGCAGAAAAAAACAAGCAAACAAACAAAAAAACAAGAAAAACCTCTGCGTTTTCGTATTAAGCAGGACACTCAGAAAATAATGTTTCTTCTTTCAGATTCTTGCATTTATTTAATAAATATTTATATACAAGTCTCTCTGCTAGGCTTTTTGAGGATTTCTCGAAGAAGAGATAGATACTATTCTTGTCCGACCATATAATTCCCCTTTATTAGAAAATTCAAATGATGACTATATGGTAAGGAAGAAATCAGATCAGTGATTCCTTTGCTAATAGAAAAAAAATTGCAGTAATGAACAAGAGTGTAATTATAATGGAATAGTCAATGTCAGGGAACCTGTGGAAATCATTTGCCTAGTGAAGATTGCCTTTGATTTGATAGGGTTGAGTAAGATGGAATATATGACCTTAAGGGTCCTCCTAGCATTAAATCCAGTGATTCTTGAGCTAAATAGTCTGCTGATAATATGGTAACAAAACAGATGTCTATTGAACAGACAATATGCATTCGGCCATTTAAGATAGTAATAGGCTATAAGAGAAAAATTTAAGAGGAGTAAATAATTCTATAGGTGTAAGATGAATCACTTTATTCAACAACTATATATTAAGCATCTACTTATTCTATAAATACTGTTAAACTCTTTCTGGGTTCTGTGATTTTTTTACTCAGAGACCTAGATGACATTAAAAAATAGAGACATGTAAAATGCAAAATGGAAACAGGTAACCACTGGAAAATCCTACAGTTTTTTCCTTCTCTTTTAAAGTAGGAGTTCAAGTAAAATCTAGGTCAGTGTAATATCGTTCCTTTGAACCATACCCCTGAATGTCCCTTGGGATATTTCTCCTCTATTTAGACTGTTATTTTGTTTGCTTAAGAAAAACTGCTTAGGACCCATAAGGGCAGTATGTGCTTTAAGTGCAATTTAAATGACTCCTGACTTGAATTTTGTGTTGTTTAGGAATGGATAAGGCCATGATGTAGATGACTGAAGGTTAAAAAAGTTAAGATGCCATACCTATGAATCATTAAATCAAATCTTTCCAAATATGGCTTTCAGAACCAAAAGTATCTACCATACTTAGTAGCTCCCATTCCTTCCAGTTCTTCAGGTTTAATTCATTAAGTAATTCCAGATAAGCTGATAAGAAATTATATTTAATGGATTCTAAGTCCAGTTCAAGATTTGTTGAATTAGTTGCAGATGGTTTCATGACATTCCAGGGGCAATAGTTAAAACTCCACAAATTGAACACCAACATTACAGATGCCCATACGTTATGATACTGGCCTTTATTGCAAAACGTTTCTATAAAACAGGTTTATTTGGGAAAGGACAACCAATCTTTATACTGCTTATCAGCAGAATGTGTTAGGAGCATTCCCCTTCCTCCACTATCTCTTCCGAAAAAAGACCATGTTGCAACACACTTGATGGGGTGCCAATATCTCTCCTCTGTGTAACCAAGTATATCATGCCTTTCAGGTGGGTAATTATAGTGCCTGTCCAGTATTTACTTATTTATTAGATACATTTTATTTGATAGTTATTACTGGTCACTAAAAACCATTAAGAACAAGCTGGAGACACCTCTTACTATTTGCAGATTTCAAGAAATCTTCAATTTATGCACCAATTGGCAAAAACCAAATCAGGCCATAAATTTTACCTTTCCAAGTAAGTTGAACTGACCAGCTTAGAATGTGTCCCCCACATCCCTGGGTTATTGTTACCCATGTTCTCAACTTAAAATGAATAACCATTTAATGAAGAAATAAGCAAATGGCCAGTTACATGGACACCCTAACATAACCCACTGAAGTTGTGGGTCAGAGGAAAAAATCATTTGAACTAGTCAATATAACCACTGCTGTCTCTTTTTAGTGTGTTTTTAGAAGGGCATTCATTTTTAATGCTAATGTACCTTTTAACTGCAGTATTGTTTATGATTAAACAGAGAATCTTATGGCTTTCATAAAGAGTATTGACTATTAATGGGGTAGTGAGGCATCTTTAAAAGAAACTTAATTAACAAATACCCTAGTTTCATAGCTGAAAGAGAGACCCCAGAGGTCATCTACTCAAGTGACTTTCATAAGTGAGGGAAAGGAGGCCAAGGAGAGCTTAAATAACTTGCCATATATGTATGTTATCTCTCTCAATAGAATGTCAACTCCTGGAAGGTAGGAACTGTTTCACTTTCATCTTTGTATTTCTAGAACCTGTCATAGTAACTGGATCAAAAGTGGGTGCCTAATTAATATTTTATCTTGATTAATTCATTGACCAAAGTCATGTAAGTAGTTAGTATATAACAGAGCAGGGATTACTTCAGTATAATATCATAGATTTAGATCAGGATGGAACTTTATAGAGGCCATCAAGTCCAACCTCTCATTTTACAGCTAAGGAAACTGAGGCTCAGAGATGTTAAATGATTTGCCTAAAGTTCTGCAGATAGTGCAGATCAGCATTACTATTTTGACCCAGGTACTCTGGATCATTCTAGATTTTTTCCACTGTACTATGCTCCTTCTATGTACTCCAACTATTTCTAGAAATTCTGTTCTAAAATCTCTTTCTCTCTCTGTGTATATATCCACATATATGTACACACACAAACATATATTATACATATACACAAACATATGTCCAAAGCTGGAATATATTCAGTTATATAACACTTCACTACATAATCTCATTTGTATCCCCTCAAAGAGCATGATACCGATGTCAAAGGATTGCTGGCTGTTCATTTTGGACCTTAATGTGGTTCTGAATGAAGACGATCCAGTGAGTCACTTGAACTTCCATTATGAACAACAAAGGATTTTCCCTCACAACTGACATGCCAGCACAAAACAACTCAATGAGATAGTGAACAGAATCAATGATTGGATGCCTGAGTGAGAAGAATGGACATTAATTCAGATAGTGACAAAGGGGTTTTCATGGGCTGGATTTTTGAATTCCAAAACTAAATGGATGATCCACTGGGAGGCAATGTCCAGACAGATCAATATTGCACAAAAAGATAATTGCTTTCCTTAGTGAATCTTAAGAAAGGTCTAGGACTTTAGGGAAATGAAGATTTCTTCCCCTTTTTTCCATAAAAGGTAATTAATGTGAACAATAGGAGACTCAAGGCAAGACAATGTAAACTGAAAGCACAAATGCAGCATTTTCATAAAGGATTTAAGGGTTTGGATAGGCCCACTGTCTATGTTACTTGGTTTTGCTTTGTCCAAAGTAGTACACCATCTGTATATTCACCACACCAAGATGTCCTTCTCCAAGGTTCCTGTAGTCCTGGGCACTTTTGCCTCCTTGTGAGGGTTGAAGATGTTTTATATCTCTGTATGAGGAGAGGAGAGAGGGAAGTAGAAGTCAACCATCCAGCAGACCCACAAACTATCCTTCCTGGAATGCCTGGGTATGAGGACATGACTTTCATTAGCCACAGCATAGAGGTCACAAAGAGTTGGACACAACTGAAAAATGACTAAATAACAACAAATTCTTGCAACCTGCCCAGACTAGCCATATGTATTTACCACAGGAACACAAGGATTCCTCAATATAATCTTGGAAAGTCTTGGCATAACAGAATGAAATGAACAAAATTTCAGTTATTAGGGTTATAATATAGACATTTTAAAATATTATTATTATAATGAGCATTTATTTAATGCTTTAAAGTTTGCAAAGGACTTCATAAATATTATTACATTTTATCCTCGTAATAATGAGAGAGGTGCTATTATTACCTCCATTTTTCAGAAAAAGAAACTGAGGAAGTTGGATGTTAAGTTAATTGCCCAGAGTCCCACAGCTAGTATCTAAAGTCAGGTTTGAACTTATCTGCCTGACTCTCTGTCCAGCACTTTCTCTATTGTACCACAACAGCTAATGTTCTTTCATTTTGAAGATGAAAGAAGCAAATAAAACCTACGAGTTGAAAAAAGTCAATGCCATTTTGCATTTTGCCCTGGCCTACAGTTTTTAGTACAAAGCATTTTAGTAACAAAAGAGACTTAAAGACAGTCTATGACAGGTTCTTGTCCTGGAGCTCATAGATTCTCAAGGAGCCTCTGGAAAGATTTCAGGGCATCTATGAATTTGGAGCTTTTAATATTTTGATAGCTATACTTCAAAATAATTTATTTCCTTCATAATTCTACATATCTAATTTGATATATTTAAAAGTGTTATTCTGAGAAGAGATCTATAGGTTTCATCAGACTTGCGAAAGGACCCCAAGAAACAAACAAAAAAAAAGTTAAGGAAAAGTCTGAGGTAAAAGACTGTTAGCCCCACATCTTATGGAATTGCCATTCAGGATTTTGGTAGGTGTAAAATATATAACAAATCAAAAAATACTTATTAACTGTCTGCTACATTCCAATTGAAATCAGCCAACATATAGTCTAATAATATCCATTTGTGTTATATTTGTCTTAGAGGCCTTATTATTTTGAACAAAAATTGATGCTTTGCATCATATTTATGAAAAAAAGCAAACCTTTTTCTCCCCCATTCTGTATTAGTTCATTCTTAGTCAGATATATACTAGATGACCATTTACCCTTTTACTAACATTTCTTCTGCATGGTTATTTGTACAAGCTGAGTGTCAAACACCAACACTTTGCCCGCTTTGTGAGATTGAAGAGTATCTCAGCCTTGATGTTGTTACAGACATGATCTATTTTTCTTTTCAAGTCATTGCAACCTCATGAAATCTGGGCCTTAACAAAGAAGATAAGATTAATAATTTCTATCTTCCACTAGAGGACTCTGCATTCTTCATTAACCTTCTGCTTTATCTGAGGAATGTCTATAGTTTTTGGGTCAGGAGCTCCAAGGAGGCCATTGCTACACTGTCAAAATAATAAAATGACTTCCCAGAAACTCATAAACAGGTTTTATACGTAGAGCAGCAGAAATGAAAGATCCATTTACCATCCATGGATAGATGGTGATTTCATTACACATGGTCTCTCTACTGAACCATCTGGCTTTGATGCCCTAATGGAAGTAGCATAAGAAGAAAGAGTGCCAATGGAAGATAGCTTATGTAAGAAAAAATTAAGCCAAGTGGGAAAGTGGGAATGGCATCATTACATATAAGCATTTTAATTAAACAGTTCCCTAAAAAGACACTTTTTCACTACTACCACCTTCTTCCACCTATCCTTCTTCTCATAATCACACTACTCCCAATACTTCAAGTCCCTAAAATTCACCTTATCTCTTTGCTATTAGATCTCTCTCTTTTTTTCCTTCAATGAAGCTAACTTCCTTTGCTGGTGATTGTAGACATAATTAATTAATATGGAAATAGACTGGTTAGTTTTATTTTTATTTGATACATTTTGTTTTAACTACAATAACAGTCTTCCATCCCTCCACTGCAGTCCATGAAGTTAAGTACACAGAACCATTTAAGAAAAAAAAAACCAACAACAAAAGATTGGGTACAACTGATTTAGTAACTTTTTGTTGTCGTTGTACTGTTTGTTTAAATAAAGTAGGAGTATTTTACCTTTACTCAGCATTGTTCATTATCTTTAGCAATGGGTATTCAGCCATTTAATGTTATCTTATGTACACAGTTATCATTGGTGTATATGTTACACTCTTAAACAAGCTTCTTCCCATTGGTTCATTTTATGAGTCTTTCCATAATCTCTGAATTAACATGAGGTTGTAAGGTAATAAATTTTGATCCAGAAAGGACCTGAGAAAATTCTCTGTATTCCTTATTCCTTATGGTGTAATAATATTCCATTATATTCATATTATCCAATTTGTTCAGCCACTGGACATGTGGCTTGTTTCCAGGTTTGTTCTTACAAATAGTGCTGCTATGAATATTTTTAAATGAATATGTTTTTCTTCCTGTCTCCAAGTTAAAGGTCATGAGCAGTTTTGTAAACTTCATTCTATAATTCCTCCTTGGTTTTGAAAAAGGCAAGAGTAATTTAGAGTACAACTAGCAGTGAATTAGTATTCCTCTTCTCCCATTGGCCCCACTAAAATTTAATTTTTCTCTCTTTTTCTAGCTTTGCCAATTTGATGATTGTTAAGTGATACCTGAGCTACTTTAATGTAATTTAAGTAACATACATTTTTTTTGTAATGGCAAAAAAAGTAAAAATGGAAGCAAGCTAAAGGTCTAACAGCCGGGGACTGGTTAAGTAAATTATTGTATATTAATATAATAGATTACCATAATGCAACTAAAGTGAATGGTATGAGGAATAGAAAGAAATCTGGATAAGGGTTTATTAAAAAAGACAAAGGGAAAAAAACACCCAGAAAAATATTACACACTAACTCCTAATATATAGGAAGAAAAATGAATGGGAAGTAACAGACAATTATTAGGTATATAGGTAAAGTATTTTAAATACTTTCCTTGGGCCAGAATATCCCCCACTCCCCACATAACCCTTTCCACAAACCTTCCGCAAAAAAGGTCAAAGTCAGAGAGAAAAGACCTATCTATAATTTGTTGTAACAAAGTACTGGAGGAAATTTGGGTGGCCACCAATTGGAGAATTACTCAACAAATTTTGGTGGATGAATATAGTGGGATATTAGGTACTACAAGAAATGCCAAATGTGTCACTGGCAAGAAATTTGGGACGCGCCATATGAATAGCTGTAGGGAGAGAATTGTTTATGTAATAAATATGATAATTTAAAGAAAAACAGCTTTGAAAGTTTTATAACTGATCAACGTAGTGAACTATCAGGATTTAATAAAATTTCCCCCTACCTTTTGGCAGAGATATAATGAATAAGACATTTCTAGACATGGTTTTTTTTTTTCTTTCTTTCTATGTTGCTTTGTTACAAAGGAGAGCTTCTATTTGTCTGAGAGCATCATGTAGAATAGAGATGCAAAAATAAAGAAGAAAAGATAGAAAAGAACATCCATGATCAATATAAAATACACAGAAGAAAGAATTTCATAAGGGAATATAGGCAAGCAGGCCAGTTTTTTTAATTACTTTATTAAATTTAATGTATACATAAAAACCCATACTCTTCATACCGAAAGTTGTTTTTGTATACTAAAATGTTCATACTTAATAATATATGTTATTTTAGTGATGAAAAGAAGACAACACAAACAAACAAAAAAGGAATGGATAAAGAATCCTGATGGGACTTGGAGGTAGTCATTGAAAAGTTATGATATTGAATGCTTTGAAATTAATTTAAATGTAAATAGTTAATAAGGAAGTTTAATTAGTTATATTGATATTCAATGTTAAATTTATAATAAATCATTTAATTAAAAATAAAATGCACTGAGAATCACTAATGAGAAAGATAGGAGTAAGAAAATGAAGAGGAGCTGAGGTCATTGCCAAAGACATTATATTAAAAATAAAAAGACAATGTGTGAAGAACAAGAACAGAAATTGATAGAGAGATTCTGTGAAGGCAGGCACAGTATCATGTTATTGGTGGAGCTGTGAATAGAGCTAGTTGATATGAATAACAATTTTGAAATATGCAAGAAAACAATTAATTTTTGTACTTTTTGAATCAATGATCCCACTGCCGAGGATGTATATACCCCCATGAAGAAGGACTTTTTTTTTAAATAAAGAATTGAATGCAAGCAGGTTGAAATCAACTAGGGTTTTGTTTTTTTGTTTTTTTTTTTACAAAATATGGCATAAAAATACAATGGAATGTTATGCTATAAGAAATAAGGAATCCAAAGAAACATGGTCCTTAAAATATTTTGAGGGACTTTGTCTGAAATATTTCATCCTTTATAGTTAAAGAGAATTTTATGGGAAGTTTCCAAATAAGATTTTTATTGCTATTGCTTCCATACAGTTGGGACTTGACTTTTCTATTCTACTCATGAAACCCTCTGCTGAAGTCAAAGGTTAAAGCCATATGTTCAATGAGAACTATAAAATTATTAATTAATCTTAACATTGGTTGGGCTTTCTTCATCTTTAAAGGGCTTCAACGTTGCCAATTAGTCAATCACTAAAATGAAAATAATAAATATCACACTAAATTAAGTGGACCTAATTAAAAATAAAATTTCCCAGTTGCTAGTGTTTCTTTCTCTCTCCATAGAAACTAATATTTATGTATTTTCTCATAGCCTAGGAGAATAACACACATTCTTCAAGGACAAAGACTTTTTTCCCTTTTGCCTCATTATCCTCAGTCTAACATGATACCTGCCACACAGTAGGCATTTAATAAATGCTTGTTGATTTGAAGTTATATTAGCATCCCTAATGTTTCAAAGTACTATTTATGGACATTTATCTGGAATTTTACAAATATTTTCATAACTGTATTTAAAATGTGTTTCTATAGAAACACTCAGTAAAGTAGCATGGTTAGCTTTATCCTATCAAGATGTGACAAATAGCATAACAAATATGTCCCCAAAAATGACAGTAGGATATGAATTCAGAATCTTCTAGTTTATATTTATGGAAAACTTTTCTTATCTGGTAAGATCAAGGAATGGGAGATTTGAGCAATCTCATAATATTATAAACAGAGATTTTTGTTGTTCAGTCATGTTTGACTCTTCATGACCCCATCTGGGGTTTTCTTGACAAAGATACTAGAGTGATTTGCTATTTCCTTACCCAGTTCATTTTGCACATGAGGAAACTGAGGCAAACTAAGTTAAGTGACTCTCCCAGGATCACAGAGCTAGTAGGTGTCTGAGGCCAAATTTGAACTTGGGAAGATGACTCTAGACTTGGCACTCTATCCAATGTATCACCTAGCTGCCCTAAACAGTGATTTCTTTATTTTTTTTTGGAAGGTAGGGAATTGGGGATTAAGTGATTTGACGAAGGTCACATGGCTAGTGTGTGTGTGTGTGTGTGTGTGTGTGTGTGTGTGTGTGTGTGTGTTTTGTCTGAGGCTGGATTTGAACTCAGGCCAATGCTCTATTCATTGCACCACCTAGCTGCCCCTCTAAACAGACATTTAATCAACCAATCAATAAACATTTTAAATGCTAATATATGCCAAGCAATGTGCTAAGTTCTAGGGATACAAGAAGAGACAAAAGACAGTCCCTTTCCTTAAGTAGTTTACAATCTAATGGGGGAGACAAAATGCAAACAAATATATACAAAGTAAGCTATAGACTAAAATGGAGAGGCACTGAAATTAGAAGGGTTGGGGAAGGCTTCCTGTAAAAGGTACGATTTTAGTCAGGGCATAAAGGAAGTCAGGGGGGTTGAATATGGTATCTAGATTACCACTTTTCAAAGAATTTGAATATGATAAAAATCTATTTAATGCTGAACACAATTTTTTCTTTATTTGAAACGGAAGAATTTTGCAGGGCCTCAGGGTAATCAGAATGAAAAATCAATTATTGTTATAGTGGAGACATGTGGATAAAAACACAGTTCTAGTGAAGACAATGGTGCATAATCCTGTTTCTGCCATGAGTATACTGCTTCTAGTTTGGGTCTGGCAGCATTTGTCAACCAAAATGCTGATTTTTTTTTTCCAAGGGAGATAAAATCTGGGACAGAATTTTGTCAAGTTGCTTTGCATTGTATATCTGTATACATTTTTTTTTCTCTCCATAGCTCTTTGAAGACAAGGAATGTTTTTATTTCTTTCTTTATATCCCCAGTGTAGAGTATAATGCTTATCAAATAGTAGGTGTTTATTAAAAACTTGTTGACTGATGGATTGATTGAGTTACTGACATACCATAGAAATCTTCAACAGGTTACCATTTGAACTACATATAAAATTTAGAATTGAAATTATCACTTTGGTTAAGTCTGAGATAATGAGAATAGGAGAAAGGAACAAACAAGCTTGACTGAATGAAATAATAAATTTGCAGGGGTTGGTTTATAAGAGAAAACGTCAAAAAGAATGGAGGTAATCTAAAAAGGAAAAAAAAATAACAGCTTTTTATAAGCCAGGAAATAGGGAAAGAAATATTTTAAGGCCACTTCCAGCAGTCCATCCCCTAATAAATTCTCGTGTAACACCTTGTTTCTACTATTTTACACTGAGTCCTTCTACTAAGTGACATAAACACCAAGTACACTATTTTGTGGCTGTTCTAGAAATGGACTTGGTATAAAGTGATTGGCCTTATTTTTTTCTCACCCTCTTTAGTCCTACCCTAACCCCCCAGGAAAATATCCCATACCAATCTATACCAACATGTGTGCCCAAAGATTTGCATAGTAGCATCATTTTATTTAAAAAAAAATTTGGCCTAAAGTGTCATAGTAGAGGAAGAATTAAATAAATTATAGGTTTTTTAATATAATGAAATACCATAATTAAGTTAAGAAGAATAAGCATAAGCAATTCAAGGAAATCTCAAGGAATTAACCAAAAATACTGATGGAAATATAAAGGGAATGACTAAAAAAACTGTGATATATTTTATATATCAAAATTAATTTAAACATGAAGATTTTCAACCTAATTTTAATTTGTATTGATGTTCAATAACATGTTCATAATAGATCATTTAATAAAAAGAAAATCTAAATAGAAAAAAGTTCCTTGTATCTTAATTTTCTAAGTGATGATCACGTCATCCCCAAGTTAGCAAGAATGGATTCCTTGAATAGTTAAAGCTTCTTGAAGCTAGAGACCAAATAAAGAAGAATGTAGGGGAAAGAAAAAGACCAAAAAACTAAAACAAACAAACAAAAAAACCACTATACTAATAGAAAGAAACCGCTGAACACTCTCCCAAACAAAACAGACTTGCCCAAAAGCTGACACAGGTCTCAAGTAATTAGTTGTCTTGATCTTCAATCAGCCATAAAGGGTGCTGAAAATAGGCTGACCTGACTACTATTTAATGGAGAATAATCAGCACTCCACTAGGCCAGGGGAAAGAATACAAATGCAGATTCTGTTCCCCCCTCAAAGTAGGGAGGGGGTGGCACAACTCAAATTATTGACTTTATGCATCACTCAACAATTATAGGAAACATTATCTCAGCCTTTTAGTAGACAATTAAAATAATTGCCATCCTTTCATCCTTCCCCTTTAACAGCACTCTCTTGGTACCTAATTCCCTTTGTGTCTTGACATGCTACATGTATCTACTTTGCTGGGAAAGAAGCAAGGCTCAGCATAATTGGGCCATTTCCCTGTCACAGTAGTATGCTTCTGAGTTTTGCTCCTTTCCATGGGTTGTAGTAAGGTCAATCATATGCAGTCAAATGACTGAGCAGATATAAGATATGCATATACACCAGAACTAAGTGCATGTTGTCTGGGCAGCTCAAGAGACAGAAGGATCTCTTAAGACTTTCAAAAAATTTGTCTTAGATAAAGCATTTGGGAATTCTCCTGTTCCTATTGACTGTCAGCATGGATTAGAGGTAATGCTGACATTCCATTTCCATTACTTTTTCAGGGGGAAATAATAGATGGTGATACATAATCTGATGAATTTGAGTTGAATTAAGTACAGCAACTTAATGTCTTCCTAACTGAAAGAAACCTCTGAGGTGTACCCTCTTCTTCTTTCAGGAAAATTAATGGCTACCTTACCTTAAGTACCTAGAAATGTCCAATACCTTATTCTTGGGCTCTGGTTCCTCCATAAACTAGTGTTCATCACACCCTAAAACTGGAGTCCAATTTAAGGGATCCCAACACAGTTATTTCCCCTTCAAATAACCATAATATTTCTTTTTCCTATGCCATAAGAAAAATTAAATTCATCTGAGTTATGCTGGTATGTTTCATCATCATACTTGTTAGGGAAGGGGGAAGGGTGTAGGGAGGGAACAAGCATTTATTAAGCACTATGAGCCAGGTGCTGTGCTTAGCTTTTTATAAATAATATATTTACAAATATCATATTATCATATTTACAAACTTAAACTCTTTGAAAATTGGCAGTCTTTTTGTTCAAATCATCAACATATCTTCTCTGGATATCCATAACACTGTTCTGTCATGATTATATTTTCATCTGTCAGAATGTTCCCTCTCTGTCTACTGCGTATGATCTTCATTCATACTATGTGTAAGAAGCTTATATTCTAATAAGTGAGACAAGTCATACATAAAAATTTCTATACAAGACATTAGATGGGAAGGGACTAGTAGCTAGGGGAACTCAGAAATAATACCTCCTACATATGGTAGAAACTGAGCTATCTTAAAAGGAACTAAAGATCCTCTCTCTCTCTCTTTCTGTCTGTCTCTCTTTCTCTCTGTCTATGTCTCTGTCTCTCACTCTGTCTCTCTGTCTCTCCGTCTCTCACTCTGTCTCTGTCTCTTTATTCTCTTTTTAAATGATCTCATCAGTTCTAATGGTTTCAATTATTATTTCAGTGCACATGACTTACAAGTCTACATAACTAGCCCTTATTTCTCTCCTAAGCTATATTCTTACATTTCCCATTGCGAGATGGACACAACACTCCTGGATATTTATTCTATAGGAATTTCAGGCTAAACATATCCAAACTATCATTATCTCTCCCTCTCACCCTACCCCCTTCTCTGAGCTTCCTAATTTCTATTGAGGGAACCACCATTCTTCCAGTCACCCAGGGTTGAAACCTAAGAGTGATCTTTTAATCTTCCCCCTCCCTCACATTCCATATCCATTCAATGAATGAGTCATATCAATTCTACCACCTTACCATGCCTTGACTTCTCTCTACTCATCCAAAAACCACCCCAGGTCAGGATCTCACTATCTCTTACCTAGATCTTTGTGATAGGCTCATAACTGGAATCCCTGCATTCATTCTCTCCCCTTTTCAGTTCATCCTTCACTCATCTGACAAATTTGTTTTTCTAAAGAGCAGGGCTGAACTTAAGTTTCCGTGGTTCTCCACTGCCTCTAGGATAAGGTAAAAAATTGCTCAATTTGGTATCCAAAACCATCTGCAATATGACTTCTGACTATCTTTATAGACTTATCATATGTTATTTTCCTCATATACTTTAAATTAATAAATACTAACTAAATCCACCTGCCGTTGTTACACACACACACACACACACACACACACACACATACACACACACACAACCTTCCATCTCTGACCTCCTTGTCTTTGTATAGATTGGCATACATTCTTAGATTTATCTCTTTCTTAACCTCTTTCAGTTGGTATTCTAAACTACCTTCAAGAATGAACTCAAATGATGACTGCTTAAAAAACCTTTTTTTTAGTTCCCCAGTTAGTCTTCCCACTCAAGCATTTTATATTTATTTTGCATATTAATTGTATTTACTTTTCTGTGAACATATTGTATATTTGTCCCAACCCCCCTTAGAATATAAGATGCTTGGGGCAACTAGGTGGCAGAGTGAACAGAGCACCAGCCCTAGAGTCAGCAGAACCTGAGCCTCAGACACTTACTAGGTGTGAGACCTTGGGCAAGTAGCTGTAACCCCAATGCAATATTCACAGCACCCACAATCACTATAAATATACCTGTATAGTGCTTGATCACAACATATAACAGACTTTACACATAGAAGACAGAAACAAAGCATTTATTCAAACACCAGAAGATCAAATCTCCAAACCAGTTAGCCAATTCCATCATAGTAGCAAAGAAGCTAATAAGCTATAACAACACAGAGAGCCACAGCATCCTTTAGTCTTCCCACAAACCAACATACAACCAACTTTTACTCACGAGCCTGACTGACTCCTTGACTGAACGTCCTTTCTCTCTCCCAGTCTAACTAGCTCTGACCCCCAGCTTCCTGTGGGCTCTGCTCCACCCTTCAGCAAACTCCTCCCACCACAAACTCCATGTAACTACATTCAGCCTATTAGCAGGCAGACTTTATTTTCAAAGTGGAGAAGATCTTCAAATTCCCTCAGGCTTATTAAGGGGCAGCTAAGATCTTCAAATTACCATTACCATTACAGTAGCTTAACCCTGATTCCAACTCACCCCCCAAAAAAAAATATAAGATCCTTGAGGGCATGAATTTGTATCACTGTACCTTTCTTTCCCCAGCAGGTATGACAGTGCTTGACACATGGTTTTGTTGTTGTTGTTTAATTGTTTTCAGTTATATCCTATTCTTTGTGAAAACATTTGGGGTTTTCTTGGTGAAGATACTGAAGTGGTTCCCCATTTCCTTCTCTAGCTCATTTTTATGAATGAGGAAACTGAGGCAAACAATATTAAGTGCCTTGCCCAGTGTCACACAGCTAGAGTCCAAGGCCAGATTTGAGGTGTTGCTGACTTCAGGTCCAGCTCTCCACTGTGCTACCTAGCTGTCTAACACAGAATATGCTTGATAAAAGCTTGCTGATTGATCTTCCTTTCTCGTCTCTTTTTCGTTGCAAAGCAAAGTGCAAAGGATACTTTAGGAACTAATACCTCCTATATCATATGAACTGGTGATATAAGTAGGGAAGAAACAGTGTTTATGATTCTTTATAATATTTAAACTTATAAGAAAAAAATGTTCTTTCTTCTTTGGCAGAGAAATGATCAGTTGTAAGGAGTTGGTCCTTTCTACCTTCCTCTCAGCTTTGTGACCATCCTAACACTTTATTTAACTAAACCTTGTACTTATCTGGTGCCTTCTTCATTGTCCTAAGGTGCAAGTCTCTGAAATACCTTTTCCTTTACTTAGGTATTGAATATTAGTTACCTTAGTATTAAAAGACCATTCCTGCTTTCTCCTCCATTTGATTTCAGTAATTTTATTTGAAAGAAGGCTAGCTTTGCCCTCTGTGAATCTAACCATGTTCATCATCATTCCTAACCCCCATCCTTCCATTCTTCATTCAGTCATCAGTTTCTCCTCCATCTACTGTTTTCACATCATCATTTATCACTTGAAGGATTGTGATATCAGGTTGCCTGGATTGTGGCATCTCTGAATGAATTAAGCAAGAACAGCTAAGTAAGTTGGATAGAAATACTTCCTTTCTCTGTGCCCATCAAGCAGTGATAAAAGAGCCAGCCAAGAAAAGCAACATGACAGTTTGGAGCTCTGGCAAGATAGTCTATTTGTTTAAGTTTTCTTATTTGCAACAGCAGCTCTTTAAAGTCTAAGTGATTGGGTTATCATGTGACAGTGCCTAAAATTCTTCCCATAATGTTTGGCAGTCATTTATCTTTTTTCCTGATTTTTTTCTTATTTTATTTCATTGTACTTTTATTTTATTTCTTTTATCCTTTGTTTTAACTTGCTTCTGTGTATGCAGGGAGAAAAATGAATTTCAAAGGGTAACAGATCCCAGTTTGTCTATAAATACCCAGATAATGCCATTTGGAAACAAATAAAAAAAAATCCTACTAGCAATACATAAATAGGATTGACAGACTGTGATCTCTTGGTTCCCTTCTTATCGTTCTGCTGCTTTTTTTCCTAGCTCCTTTCTAGTCTCCTGATCCTCCAGTTAACTATTAGTGTTCTTTGTTTTTTTTCCACTCTAATATTTTCGTTCCCTGTGCAGTTCTCTATTCTCCAATATTTTCCAAATTCTCTATGATTTCAATCCTCTAAGACAAATAAAAACTAGCCTGTTTCTCTCAAGGGGAAACATATTATCTGATTTCACTTCTGTATCCTGAGCATATAACTGTGCCTTGTATACAGGCAGTGGCTTAATATGTTCATTTAGTTGATTATTTTTCCCTTTTAGAAACCTTTTATTTAGAAAAAAATATTAATTTAGAGAGGCAGCAACAAGCTGCTCTTAAAACTCAGACGACTTGATTCAAGTCCTAACTTGACATATACTGGGTCCAAGATCCTGAGCAAGTCATTTACGACTTCCCTCCCCCATCACAAGCCACATACAAATCTCTGAGACTATACATTAGAGCTAAGGTACTGCTCTGTATTGATACAGGGAGTTTCCTTACCTGGGAATTCCCTATACCAATGAAATCATAGGTTCTGTCTCTATTCCTATTCTTAGTTTAATAATCATCTTTGGATACTATTTCAAATCCTTAATATACTATTAATGGAAGGAGGAAAAGGATTGTATAGGAAAATCTGAATTTCTATTAAAGTTTGCATTTTAAGTATGTACTAAATTTAATAGAGAAGAAACAAAATTTCCCCATTTATTAATGTCTACTTCTAAAATTCTCTTCTCTTGACTTATATGCATTTCAGTGTTTTACTGTTCTTTTCTTTTTCTGCTTAAATCTAAATCACTACCCATCAAACATCACCCCATTTTCTACCTCAGAAGCCCTTTCCTTGTAACAAATAAATCTAGTCAAATAATCCATTGGCCATGCCTAAAAATAAGAGAAGTTATTGGTCAGGTAGGAGACAATGGAATACACAGAAGAAGATAGGAAGTATCTAGGACAAGAAGGTGTCAGCAGTGTCAAATGTTGCAGAGAGGTCAAAAAAGAATAGGATTGGTATTGCAGGAAGTTAAGAGAGGTGGTCAGAAGCCAGATTATAAAGACCTTAGAAGAAAGAGAAAAGGAAATGAATAAACCTAGTGTAGATGAATATCCCAAGTAGTTTAGCCATAAAGGGAAGGAGATATATAGGATGATAGTGGGCATGGTAGGACTAATTGTGGATTGTTTGGGAGAGGGTTGAAACTGGGGGAAACATGAATATGTTTGTAGGCATCATGGAATCAATGGATAGAAAGAAAATGGTGTGGGTCATGATACAGGAGGCCAAATGCTGAAGAAGTTAGGAGAGGAGGGGATCAAAGATAGAGAAGGGTTGGCTGTGGCAAGAAAAAAGGCCAGTTGTTCATCTGAGACCAGAATGAAGGAGCATATAGTTGGGGAAGATGTCTGAACAATGTGAGATAAATAGAAAAGAAGGAGGGGGAGCTCTCAGCTAATGGCCTATTTTTTTTTCAATCAAGGATGAGGCAAATCCTTGGGTGGTAGAGAGTAAGAGAGTCATGGATGGCTTGAGAAGAGATGAGAAGGTTTGGAGCACCTATTGTTGGAAGTTGAGTATCAAACTGATTAAGGAAAAATATAGATTAAGTAACATAATTTTTAGTGGACTTATTTAACACAATTTCATGATTATTTTTTTATAATTGCTTTCAGTAATTAATAGAAATAGGACAGAAAAACACAGATGGTGGTAGTAATCTAGGGTTGGGATTTGGGAAGATTAGGAGTCATTCAACTAAGGTATGATGCATAAGGCATAGAGAAAGATGGGATGATAAAAGATAATGATTAGATAAAGGAATTTTGGCATGGTGAACAAGAAAGGTAAAGATTTATGGTTACTGGCAAGATCAACACAATGAGCAGATACAACAGTCCCCCTACTGGTAATGGGGAATGAGGGAGTAGATTAAGGAAGTGGAAAATTATTTGAGGGTGCAACAACATATATTTCCTCTACATTATTGGTATTATTGCATAGATCGTCGTTACTTTTGCTCATTTCTGTCATTTCCTGTACTTAGAAGACTTATTTTCTAAGGTGACTAGATGATCTAAAAATTATCGAGTTTTAGTTACTGAAAAGGACTAGCCCCTAATCTTCCCTCTAGGGTAGCTTCCATGCATTGTGGCCTTTGTCTTTAAGAACCAGTGTGCCTACTTTTGTTGTGAAATGGAAAGGAGTAACCAAAATAATGGTAATTTCAGTTCAAGTATAAAGGCAGAGTAGGACAATTCTTTTTCAGGACTGTGGGGGAAGATAATTGAGGGCAAAAGCAGACCTCCATGTTCTCACTTACTCCTCATTTTTGATACCTCAGGATAAAGTCTGAGCCAGTCTGAAATCATTGATGTCTCATTGTTTCCCTTTTTCTTTTATCCCTTTCTCTTTTACTTAACAACTTGTTCAAGTTGCACAACTATTTTCTGAATCATCTCTCAGATCATCTTTCTTTTTCTTGATAAGAAAATTTATATAGGTATTATCCTAATCTGAGTTCTTACTACCTCTTATCTAGATTTCTGAATTGTGTTCTAATTTATATTTCTGTGTCCAATATCTTCTACAATCCACAGCTGCCACAGCTGCAGATGCTGTTTTTCATGAAACTACTCCATAAGCATTAACTTTTCCTATTTCCTTCTTCTTATATAGTTAATCTGCATACAATGTCAATAGTTGATAATCATTAAACATTCATTAAGTACCTAATGTGTTCTAGGTACTGTCCTAAGCTTTGTGGATACAAGTACAAAGGGGGAAAAAAGAGTGCTTTCCCTCAAGTTGCTTACAATCCAATGATGAAGACAACACAGAGAAGGAAGCTGATAGGGTTGGGGATTTGAGGTGAAGATGGGAAAGGGGCATAATGGAAACTTCCAAAAAATCCAAAAACAGAATAACTGGTAGAAAATGGGAAGAAAAAATGAGCTGAATTCCCTCCTTAATCAGAAGCCTTAAAGCCTCTGACTCTGCCTTTCAGTCAGAGGGTCCAATCAGAGAGGAAGTAGGTAATGATGAGATGTAAGTACAAGGCAGATTCATTCTTGTAATATGATAAGATTTCCCACTGATGAATTTCCTGTTGAAGGCAAGCATGAAGGAGAGTTTCAAAGAAGTCCCAAAACAGTGTAACTGGTGGGATATGGTGCACTCAGTAAGTTAATGACAACATAGTGACTTAATTCAGACAATATGTATTGGATTCAACATGATAACTAGTATGGTGGAGAAGAAGGAAAACAGTAGAAGAGGTAATATAATACAGAGAAAAGTCTGCCAGTCTGAGAGTTGGATTCAAATCTAGATTCTTGAACACTTCCTGTATGACCCTGTCCAAACCACATAATGTCTTTGTTCCTAAGTTTCCTCATCCATAAAATCAAGATTTAGACAACATTTAAAGTTCCCCTCCTGGGGATCTTAAATGGGATTCAGATAGGATCCAAAACCCTATCCCTGCTTTCAGAGAGTTTATTGGTCAGTATAGGCTCTCTTTCTCTCTGTCTCTCTGTCTCTCTCTCTCTGTCTCTCTGTCTCTCTCTCTCTGTCTCTCTCTCTCTCTCTCTCT
>NW_027185809.1:38980372-39004579 GCF_028583685.1 Petaurus breviceps papuanus
TCTCTCTCTCTCTCTCCCTCTCTCCCTCCCCTCCCCTTCCCTTCTCTGTCTCTCTCTCCATCTCTCCCTCCCTCTCTCTGTCTCTTTCCTTCAATATAATAGTTCCTATTTTTAACAAAACTTAGGGAAGTGGGGTGGGGGTAGAGGAAATCCTAGAAAACAAAAGTGTGAAAGTTATGAAGAATTGACACCTCAATGTTTCCCCAAGGGACAAATTGCAACAGCAGTTGCTAGAGCCTTGGGACACAGAAGCTAAAGTTCTTAAATTGCTTGGCAGGTTGACTGACTTGACATTTGCATGAAGAAGAATGTGAGGCAGAGGAAAAGGATGGAAGCTTTCAATTTGTTTACAGGTCTGCTCCAATTGCTGAATTAAGATTCTTGGAGTTTTCTGAGCTTCAGAGGACTTAAAAAGCCCCCTGTACTAGACAGAATTCTTCTACTGCTGGTCATCACAAATAGCAGTAGATTTTCTGATGGGTCCAGGCTAAGTAGAAAATCTCGGCAGTCATAGTTTCCCCATCCAAAGATTGGAGGACCCCCCCAATACCATCTCTCTCATTGTGAATGGAAAACTCCAATGGTACCTCTCAGAGATGAGATCTGAATCCCAGTCCTCTGTCTTCAATTCCAGTGCTTTTCCCAGGGCAAACTGATTATTGATTTCTCAACATTAATGCATTATCAAGGGTGCTCTGGAGCCAGCTCAAACAGGCTCCCAATTTTGTTCAATTTTCAGTGTGAGCATTTACATCTCATAACACTTTCGAATGCTACAAATCAAGGCTTAATTTATTCTTTTGTTGATTGTTGAGATTTAAGAAAGTGATCAAGAAAGTGTAAATAATGCAGATTAAATTTAAAAGTGTGTCATGCAAATACTCAGTGTTCCTCTCCATCCCCATTCCCAGGCAGTTGTTAAATATTTACCAGCACATCCCTGGCTATAAATGCCATTATTATTATTGAGCAAAAATACTTCTTGTTGATGTGCAGCAGGACTTGCATCATCGAGTGTTCCATAGCCACTTTATTGTTCCTTTGAGTCTGGACTTAATGTCCTTGTTGTGATGCTTTCATATTACACACCCATATTACACTTGTCTGGATCAGTCTGGGCTGACAGTTCTAAAACATCATAATCTCCGAGCATTCAGGAACTCCTTCTTTATAACTTCTCCTGTACACAGCCATTATAATTAGGAATGGAAGTCCTTTAGAGTGAAATGAGGAGATGGCCTTACTTTTTTATCAAGGATAAGCCCTGTACCTGCTTAAGTGATCCCGTTCCATCCTGACTCTTCTAATAGATTACTCTTCTCTCATCCCCATCTTATCACTTATTTTCACTCTGTCCCATTGATGCATTTTCTACTGCCTATACAAATGCCCATGTCTCTCCCATCCTGAAAAAGGCCCTTACTTGATCCTTCCATCCCTGCTAATTATCATCCTATTATCTCCTCTGTTTTATGTAGCTAAACTCTAAACGGCTGTCCGAAATAGGGGCTTCTACTTTCTTTCCTCTCCCAGGATCTTATTATGGGCACATGAATCCTGCTTCTTCCTCTGTCTTATTTTCTGGAGGTTTCTCTCCATCATTTCTATTACTCTGGGACTCCAAACTCCTGGAAACCTGAAAAAAGGGTAGGGAAGAAATTACTAGGCAAGGTAAATATAAAATACACAAATCTGTGTATATTCATACATGTATATGTGTTCTTACATGCACACATGAATATATGTATATATGTGTACACACACACACATACACACACACTTACAATAGGGCTTTTGACCATATCATTCCACTGAAACTGCTTAATCCAAGTTACCAATGATCTGTCAGTTGCCATATCCAATGGACTTTCCTCAATCCTCTTTCTCCTCAATTACTCTATAGCTTCTGACATTGTTGATCACCCTCCCCTCCTTGATACTTTCTATGTTCTAGGGTTTTGGAGATGTTGCCCTCTTCTGGTTCTCTTCCTACCTATCTGACTGCTCATTCTCAGTTCCTTAGCTTCATTCTCATCCAGAACCATAGGTGTTCCACAGTGGTCTATCCTGGGTTCTTGTCTCTTCTCCCTCTACGATAGTTCGCTTGGTGATCTCATCAGCTCCTATGAATTTAATTACTATCTCTCTCCTGATGATTCTACCTATACAGCCTCTACCTCTCTGCTGAGCTCCAATCTCACATCTCCAATTGCCTTTGAAACATCTCAAACTGGATGTCCACTAGATATCTTTAAACCCAAAGTATCTAAATGAAACTCGTTATCTTTCCTCCTAAACCTTACCCCTTCCAAATCTCTCTATTATTCTCTAGAGTACCACTATCCTCCCAGTTCCTCAGGATTGAAACCTCAGAGTCATCTTTGACTCCCCACTGTCTCTCTTCCTTCATATCTAAGCTGTTCCCAAGGCCTGTCAACTACACCTTTGCAATATCTCTCGAATACAACCTCTTCTCTCCTCTGATACTGCCACCACTCTGGTACAAGCCCTCATCACCTCATGCCTGGACTGTTGGCCAGCTGATGGGTCTGCCCGCCTCAAGTCTCTCTCCACTCCAATCCATCCACCATTCATCCACCAAAGTGATTTTCCTAAAGCATAGATCTGACAACATTAGCCCCCTACTCAGTAAACTCCAGTGTTTCCTTATAACCTCCATGATCTAATACAAAATGATCAGTTTGTCCTTCAAAGATCTTTAAATTATAGCTCCCTACAAACTTTTCAGTCTTCTTACATCTTATTCCCTTCTACACACATGCTCTTTTATCCAGTGATTCAGGACTTCTGACTGTTTTAGCATCTCTTGTCCTCAGGTACCTTCTCTGGCTGTCTCCGTGCCCAGAAAGCTCTTGCTCTTCATCTCTAACTACTGGCTCTTCTGGCTTCCTTTGAATCTCAGCTAAAATACCATCTTCTAGGAGATGCCTTTCCCAATACCTCTTAATTCTAGTACCTTCCCTCTCTTAATTATTTCCTATTTGTCCTATAAATAGCTTGTATATATTTGTTTGTTGACTTGCCCATTAGATTGTGAATTCCTGGAGTTCAGGGAATGTTTTTTGCCTCTTTCTTATTCTTAGAGTTTAGCATAATACCTATCACATAGTAGACACTAAACAAATGTTGAGTGATTGATCAATCCCTTTGAGGTTGATGGACCCCAGGTTAAGAATAATTGCTCTAGATTTCAGTCTCTGTTCTTTTTTAAAATTTAAATCACTCATTCATATGTAATTTTCATGATTCCATCATAATGTTTGCTCATATCTCACCCCCATTTTGGCATATAGTTTGGGCATAACCTCTAATTATAATACTTTTCTGATTTCTTGTTAAGATTCTCGTCTCCATCCCAATTTAGGGTCAGAAATTTAGAGCTGGAAGAGACTTTGGACATCTTCTACTCTAAACTCTGAATTCTACAGATGAAGAAGTTGAGATCCAGAAAGGATAAGTGATTAGTTCAAGGTCACATAGGTAATAGGTGTCAGAACTTGGAGTCAAACTCAGTTCCTCAGACTCCAAACCCAGCAATCTCTCTCTAAAATGCTCTCTTCTTGTGACCCAGAAGGAAAACATGCACATGTTATGGCTCAGGAAGATTTACTGCAAGAAATATAAAGATAATAGAACACAATATTGAGTCTCCCCAAATGACTGCTGGCTGCTCAGATAAAATCATCTCCTTGGCAGAGCCTATACTGCTTCCCTGTTAATAGCTTAAACCACTGAGGTAATGCATTCTCAACACCATCCTTCATTCTTCCCATGCCTTCAAAAACTATAATCAAGTGAACTTCAAATCTTCTGTTTAAGGAAGTACTACCAAGTTCACATTCAATATCTCAGGAACAAAAGTGGGAAGATCTGTCTCACCAAAATCCTGGACCCAGGATCCTACAAATTCCCATTGAAAGCACATATATTTCTTTCTCTATCTGGTCATATGGATGTTTTTCTCCATCATTTCAATCACCCTGGGACTCAACCCCTGGACAGTTGAAAGAAAGTTAGAGAAACTACCACCAGGCAAGGTAAATATTCTCACTGTTTTGTACTATATAGTTAAGCCTGGCTATCTCTTTGTCATCCTGTGTGACTCTTCCTTATTCTGGGATATCTGGCTTGCATAGTCTACCTTGACAAATAGACTAGTTTATGTTTTTAAAAATGCTTGATTGAATAGTGACAGCAATATTGTGCAATGATCAACTATAATAGGCTTAGTTCTTCTCAGCAGTACAATGATCCAAGACAATTCCAAGGGATTCATGATGGAAAATGCTTTCCACATCCAGAGAAAGAAATATGGAATCTGAATGCAGATCGAGGCATACTATTTTCACTTTTTTGTTCTTTGGTTTTTTTTTCCACATGGTTTTTTCCTTTTGTTCTGATTCTTCTTTCACAACACGATTAATGTGAAAATATGTTTAACATGATTGTGTATGTAGATTTAGATTGCTTGCTGGCTTGGGGAAGGTGGCAGGGAAGGAGGTAGGGAGAAAAATTTGGAACTCAAAATCTTATGAAAATGAATGTTGAAAACTTTAAATGTAATTAGAAAAAATAAAATTCTGTTAATTGAGAAAACATAGGTACATACACAGTGTGACAAATCATGACACTGTGACATTTTTGATACTGGGCACTTCCTGCAGAGTCTGTGATTTCAGTCCCTGGGTGTACAGTATGGGAGTGGGGAGGGGAACTAGGGAATCACCAAAGAAATGCTACAGAAAATTCCCTCCCTACATATGCAGGTGATGCACTGAGGAAGAGACATATTGAGTATCACTGACAATTCCTTACATGACTGAGGTTGTGTGATATAGTGAATACAGTATTGACCTAAAACTTGGTCCAGTTACTCCCTCCAACAGAGAGGTTTCTGACAATTTTGGTGGACCCTGTGGCAAATTCTTGAGAAAACATGGACAAAAGTGGCATAGATAGGAAGGGTGGGCATGAAAGAGTTGTAACCTCCATCGTTTCCGGGAATTCCTTAATAACAGCTGTATCTGAGTATTTTGAGTATCATATGCTTATTATTATCATCATTCTAATCCTCAAAGTATAAACTTTTTTCTAACGTATAGAGTGACACTAGCTAGGAACTATGGTATAGCACATTGGTATGTTTGTTTGGATCAGCTCTAATTATATAGGATGGCCATTATATCCTGTATGTATTTTCTTAGCTTTTTTCTGCAATAAAAAGGACTCCTTGAAATTGTCACAACACCTATTGCACCAGTACTGATACCTTTGCAGAAAACTCTACCTCTAAAACAAGGCTTCTTAACTTGGGCTTGTAGCAGCAAGCACCCCAGCATCCCCAGGGTGTCTGCCAACACAGGTTCTTGGATCTGCTTTGATAAAGGAAAGCAACTCAAAATTGGTTAACAAGCTTACTTTAATCAGTCAAACATATATTGTTTACCTCATTCAGGGGAAAAAGGTCAGCACCCCGAACTTCAGAGTATACAGGCAGAATTATCAAGACAGAAACAGATCAAGTAGACAGCTTTCCAAACTGTCCAACCATTACATCCATACCCAGTCAACATCTGGGTTTCCACATCTGGGTTTTTCAAAGCCGGGGGGGGGGGGCCCTGGACAATGGCTTCCCAGAATACAGATCAAATCACAGAACACTTCTCAAAGTGAGCCCCCAAAACAAAGCTACACATCAGGGCTTATATAGCCTTCTCCTGGCTCAGAGAATGTAACAACCTTATTGACTCACTGGCCAATCAAGAAGTATCTACTGAAAAACAAGCCTCCCACCCCAGGCTCCAGGTGCACTTTAGCCTAGGGGCAGGGAAGATCTTTAAATTTACATTCCCATTACAGGGCTCCATGGACATCTGTGGATAGATTTCAGGGTATGTACAAACTTGTATGGGTAAAAAAAAAATCCATCTTTACCTAAATTCTAACTCAATTTTAGCATTTCCTTGCATAGTAAGACATCATTGTTTGGAGGTCAGGGACCCAAGAACATGTACAGGAGAGGAATAAAGGTATACAGTAGGTGCTTAATAAATGCATGTATTAAATGTATTTAAATTGTATTAAATGTAATTAAATTGACTTGTAGGTTGGATCCTTCCAAGAGAATTAAAGCCCCTTGAGAGCCATAACTTTTTCTTTTCTTTTCTTTTCTTTTTTGATTTTTCATTCCACCAGTGTCTATCATAGGGTCTGGCACATTGCAGACACTCAATAAATGTTTGTTTAGTTCAATGGAAGGGGAATTTGCACAAAAGATTAGCAGGCCAGTGCTTCAGAGTAACTTGACCATAGTTTGTACACTTTAGGGCATTAGAAATCTTCTGTCTTCCCTAGCTCAATTAAGTTATTACCACAGTTTCCAACAAAGGCTAATTTCCAAGAGGAAGCTGGAAGGCTCTAGCCTTGCAGAAGTGACTACTGTGAGCAAAGTGATAGAAAGCTAAGGCATGCCTGGAGGGAGGATCACCTGCAGCCCTGGTCAATGTGGTCACAGGGCACCTTGGTCACTGCCCCAGGCACTCTGGAAGCAGCTTTCTGACTAGGATGGCCCTCAAGGTTACAAAGAGTTTATAAACATGATGCTGAAATCAATTTGCAGCTGCCAGTTTGATGAAAGGGAGTGAGTATTCCCAAAGGCTCAAGGCAGGATTGTGCTCCCTCCAACAACTAAGACTACCTTATCTTAAGGAATCTTGTACTCTCAGTCCATGTTTTAATAGGACAAGGATATATATGTGCTTTAGACTCTCTGATATTCTTCCTTGAGCTTCTCTCTTCCACTTATTTCTAATTTGGTACAAAGGTTGGTGTGAGAAGCTAAGAATGGCTTAATCAAGTATGCCTTCTGTGTAGAACACAGAATCTTACGGGGGAAAAAATAAGACAGGTTTGAACATCTATAGTGGACAGGGCACTGGTCTTAGGAGACCTGAATTCAATTTCTACTTTAGACACACTAACTGTATGACCCTGGAGAAGTCACTTGACCTCTCTGCCTCAGATTCCTTAGATGTAAAGTGCTTCAATTCAATTCCATAAGCATTTATCCTACTATGTGCAAGATATTGTTCTGGGACCAGCATGGAAAAAGTCCCTGCCTTCAAGAAATTCACATTGCATAGGCCCTTGAATTCTAAGCATTGTTATTTATTGTGACCCCATTTGGGGTTTTCTTGGTAAAGATACTAGAATGGTTCACCATTGCTTTCTCCAGCTCATTTTACAGAGGAGGAAACTGAGGCAAACAGAATTAAGTGACTTACTCAGGGTCACACAACTACTGTTTAAGGCCAGATTTAAATTCAGGAAGATAAGTATTCCTGACTCCAGGACCAACACTACTGCATGACCTCCTCCAAAGATCCCACTAGCTCCTCAAAAATATTATTGAGACTCTCCCTTTAAAGCTCACTCTACTACTATGGGGAGATTTGGGGTCATCCCCCTTATTCAGTGCTGCCACTGGAAGCTTTCTGCAATTTCCCAAAGGCCTGGCTGCAGTATTCCCTCCATGGCTGGCAGCTGCCTCATCTAATTAACCAGTTTCAGCTGGAACACACTCACAATCAAACAGCTTAAATAAATTGTCATTTCACCAGACCGATTTCCCCTTTTTACCTACAGTATGAAGCCAGGCATCTGCTCCCTTTGCTTTCCTCTTTATTCCTAGCCTTGTCCCATGCTTCCAGAGTTATAGCCATTGTAACAACAAATCAGCTCCCTTCTCAATTCTCTCAACTTCTATATTTTTGTGAAAGGATTCTTACTTTAAAACAATTCTCCTTTAAAATAATTGGAGAGCAAACTTAGTTGTACCCTATGTACCTTTTACACTGGAGGCCTGATAGGAGGTTTTACTTAGAATTTAGCCAGCACAGTTCCCCTTCTCTGCCCTTCCCCCTTTCTTGACCCATTTGGAGGTATTTAATCCTGCCTCATAACACCAACTTTTAAAAATACAGATGCTTGAGGCGGCCAGGTAGCACAGCGAGTAAGAGCACCGGCTCCAGTGTTGAGAAGACCTGAAGATCAAATCCCAGGCTCAGACACTTAGCACCCACCCAGAAACACCTGGCTGTGTAACCTTGAGCAAGTTACTTAACCCTGATTGCTTAAAAAAAATACGGATGCTTTTCATCTGTTGTTGCAGGCAGCTATTATAGAATGGTTGAGTAGCTAGAGCACAGGGGATGTAGTCAGGAAAATCTGAGTTCAAATGAACCCTCAGACACTTGATGTGAATCTGAATGAGTTCACTCAAAAGGTGACTGCCTCAGTTTTCTTATTGGTAAAATGGGGATAATAGTAGCACGTGCCTCCCATGATTTTTAAGAGGATAAAATGAGAGAGCTTTGTCAACCTTAAAACTACGTAAATGCTGCATTTGTTCATTCATGAAATAAGCATTTATTAAATATCTTCTAGATGCCATTGACTATATTAGGTGTTGAGAATAAAAAGGTAAAAATCAGATAATTCCTGCCCTCAAGGATTTCATGTTTTATTGGATGGAAACTATATGTGTTCAGGTAAATATCAAATAATGTAAGGGGAGAACATATTAATTGGTGATGTGTAAGATCCAGAATATTTTAGAGGTGGTACCTGAGTCAAGCCTTTAAGCAGGGACTCATAATCTGGTTCATTGAACTCACTTCATTTTTTTTTTGCCAGCACTATTTCAACATGATTGGTTTTCTTTGTAATCCTATGTATTTTATGCATTTACATTTTTTTTTCTGATAAGGGATACATAGGCTTTACCAGAATGCAAAGGGAGTTCATCTCACACACACACACACACACACACACACACACCACACAGAGGTAAGGAGATCAGATGGGCAGGAGAGCATTCCAGGCATAGGAAACAGCTTGTGCAAAAGCATGGAGGTAGTAGATAAGTTGTTATATAGAGGGAACAGCAAGCTGGCCAATTTGATTGGAACACAGAATGGGTAAAGTATTGTAAGGTGTAATGATTGTGGAAAGGAAGACTGCAGCCAGATTGTGAATGCCTTTGTGTTCCAAACAGAGTAGTTTGAATTTTACCCGAGGACACTGAGAATTTGTTCCAAAACAAGTGGGCGCTGCCATAAGAAGGAGCATTGCCCTATTAGGATTTCAGCTTGATTCTTGCCATGTCTGTACACAGAAGAGATAAGTCATCTTTTGGTTGGGAAGATGCTATTTGATTCATTCCACTACAGTAGTTAAGAAGCCTAATCTGAAAATGTAATAAAATACGTGACTTAATTCTCTTTAAAGAAAATCACCCCTTCTAACCTTTCCCTTGCTGACCATTAAAGGAGAACTGCTATCTACCCACTGCCCAGCATGGTACATAGCATTGTAGATTGTTGACTTCTGTGCTGTTGTAGTAATTACCAGTCTGGATGGATCACAGACATGATGGTAACATCACCTGAGTTCAGATATTCAGTCTTGGATAAATGTTTAAAACTTTGATAGGGATGGAGGATGGCCATAAAAGAAAGCAAGGATGGAAGATCCTGGTTAGGGTCCTGGATTTGATGCCATCCCCTGGTCCCCCAGGGTTCAGCTCACCCTTAGCTAAGGCAGAACTATACTCCTAAAATTAGGAACTTCTGCCATCCTCTTGCATTATTGTGACTGACAATGCCCATTCCTGGAAATGTCTTAAGCTTTTTTTTTTTTCCTTTGCCTTATTTTAGTGATTCAGAGACACAACTGGGTAAACTTCCTCTTTGGTTTTAATTATACTGCTATGTCTTAGTCCTCCTTGAACTACAGTTGTTTAAAAGGACCAGGTCTCCTGGTACAGTGGAAGAAAGAATTCTAGTTCTGGAGTCAGGGGACCTGGCTTACTACACTTGTGATTTTGGACACATATTTTACTGCCTTCGTTCTCAGTTTCCTCATCTGTCAAATGATATGTTTAGATGAGATGACCTCTGAACTCCCTTCTAGCTTACAATTGTAATGCTATGACCCTACACTGTTTTTTATATGACTCTATAATTAATGACCTTTTGATCATTCAATTTTCCATTATCCTTACCCTTTTTCCCACCCTGAACTTTCTTTTGAGGTTCCCCATTTTGTCTCTGTTATCAAAGACCTTTAGCACGTGCAGTTCAATTAAATTAAATTAAATTTAAAATGAAATAAAAACAACATCAAGCAAAAGCAGGTCTAGGGTTGCATATAGTATGGCAAGAACTACAGTATGTCCCTACAGTAAATACCACATCCCTTCCCTTATGAATAGCTTTGGAAGAAGGAGTGCTGAAAAGACAAAACCTCGGTTTTCATCAGCAGTAGTGCTGGAGCATCCTGGTATAGCTAAGCCATCTACAGGCAGCAACCTTCAGTGGTTGAGGGTCTGAAGAACTTCTCACCTTTGCCCTAACTGCTTTTGTCCCAGGTGAAAACACCCTCCTTATATCTCTGCTACCAAATGTCTCTCCTGTAGAAAATAGAACAACTTTCTCTAGGGAACCACATGGCAAATGGGTCATGAATCCAATGAATCAAACTATGACCACCCTGTGCCTCAAAGTCCCTTAAAAAATTGTTAATTCCTTGAGGAGAGAGACCCTTTTAGGAATTTTTTTTCTTCCTCATAGCACATAGCACAGTTGTTGATAATGGATTATAAGTTTTATAGCTAGGAAGTATCTTAGAAATCATCTCCTTCTACCCTGTTCATTTTACAAAAGAGGAAACAGGACAATAAGTTATTTGCTCCATCTCAAACACGTAGAAATCAGAGGCAAAATCATTGTTCAATTCAATTCAATAAATCTTCATTAAGTGCCTACTACATGCAATGTGTACTGAAGACAACGTGGTTCACTGGAAAGAATGCTGAATGTGGAGACAGATATCCTGAGTTCAAATCCTGCTTTGCCACTTATTATTTGTATGGTCAAAGGTAAATTTTCTAATTTTTTTCCTCTGGGTCTCACATTATACTTCTGAAAAATGAAGGTGTTGCTAAATGACCTCTGTGGTCCCTTCCAACTCCAAATCTATGAGGCAATAATAATTAAGCACACAGGCATATAGGAATAGGTAAAACACAATCTTTATAAGAATCCTGTTGGGGCTGCTAGGTGGTGCAGTGAGTAAAGTGCTGGCCCCAGGATCAGGAGGACCTGAGTTTGGTTCTGGCCTCAGACACTTAACACTCACACAAAAAACTAGCCGTGTAACCTTGGGCAAGTTACTTAACCCCAATTACCCTCCAAAAAAAAAGGCAAAAAAAAAAAAATCCTGTCAAATCTACTATCAAGGAAATCAAAGACCAGGAAATTAGTTTAATGAATCCTACTCTATTGTCCTGAAGCTGAAGACAGAAGGAACTTTTTTTTTTCCCTTAGCTGTGATCCTATTAATGTTGTAGGTCATAAAATAAATGTAGCCACAACCATTCCCTACACATTAATCAGTCAGCTAAGACTAAAATATAAAATATACCCTTTTCATGGAGCTAAAAATATCTTATAGATCAGCTTTTAAATGTTCTGGTTTACATGAGTGGTCTTGATCTTGTATGTATGTGAGTGTGAGTGTGAGTGTGTGTGTGTGTGTGTGTGTGTGTGTGTGTGTGTGTGTGTATGCTGGGTTTGATTTGTGAAGAAGAGAAAGAGAACCTTGACTCTCAAAGTATTGGTAGGATCCCATTCTGAATGTTAAATTTTAAGATTTAAATCTCCTTATGCATGTTATAAATGTTTTAAGTTGAACATAGTGCTGGTAAAAGGTGCTAGGCTGACAGTCATAAACTAAGATCTTATGCTTATTTAGAGCAGAAGTAATATGAGTTCATTATGTGCTATTTCCAATGTACCCAAATCATGTCCTATAGATCCAGATACTCAAATGGTGGGTTCATTCATTCAGGCTTCTGAGCTTTTCTTTGCCAAAACTTTAATTTTTTTCCCTATAGAGTAAAACTACTCAAAAGAGTGGTTTCATTCATTCATTCACTCATTCATTCACATCCTTCCTCACTGAAAGCCTTCTAGATCCACAGAATACGAGTAACAACTGGTATATGTGTTATCATGCCACTTTACAGTTGAGTAAACTAAAGCTTCAAGGCCAGATGACTGACTTATCCACAGCTTCATATCTTAGATGTATCAGAGATGAGATTTGAATCCAGACCTTTTATCTCCAGTTCCAGTGTTCTTTCCATTACGCCTAACGGATGCTCCTAACTGAACCATTAGCTCAACCCTTTGAATTTTCTGCTCTCAGTCAAGCTAATTTTTCAATCTGTGGGATGAGTCTATAAACCCAGACTACTGTCCCTTTGACACACTCTTGGGATTTCTTCCTGTTACAAACTCCTGGTATGTCTGCTATCCCTGCTCTGCCTGGAATTGATGTGTTAAGTGATCAGGCAGGAACATTTTGCTCATCTGACTTCCCATCATGTGCTTGGTGACCTCAAGTTCCTGTATGTCACATGGCTATAAATAGACAAGTAGGAATTTGTGTTAACTTGAACATCTGGGAAGTTGGTGAGATGGGAAGATTTGCTGAATGGACATAATCTTTGCTGCAGCCGCAAAACTTTGTAGTCATTTCCTTTGACCCAAGCTAGTCATAGGACTGAAGAGGTTGTCTCCCAAGCATTACAGCTTAAACTTCACCATTGATTATGACTTAATTTCTACGTTTTAGACTCAATTTTGTTACAAGACAGGAACTCAAGACAGCTTTGACTTAATCCTAAAAGGAGATACGTATTCTTCATCATATAAATATTCATTGACTAACCTTCTGTGTATATAATACTGTGACAGGCCCCCTGGGCTGATGTTTTCCCCTAAGGAGTTTACAGTATGTTGGGGAAGATATAAAATATACTATTGAAAAGTTGAATAAAAATACAGGGTTTAAGTAGCAGTTCAAGACAATGTTATGTTTAGTCATTTTTTCACTCATGTCTCTTCAAATTCCAAGTTTAAAAAAAATTTGTCATGAGTTCATTTCTAATTATGCCGCTCTGCTTTATGCATTATTTTCTTGTTTTATTTTGAGGTCAGGAATAATAACTAATACTATTTTGCAAAAGGATGGTCAGAAAAGAATTTTAGTTAAAGTTGTCAGTACTTGTGATTAGACTTGGAAAAGTTTATTTGGGTTTTGTGCCTTTAAATCCTTAAACATTTACATTTTAATTCCGCCTTTACATTGCTCACTCATTTAACTGACTTGAAGCTAATGACAACCAAAGGGGAGGGAGGTGACAGTCAAATTTGAAAATTAAATTTAAAATGATAGTTAAATAAAATCATCGTCCCAGGTTAATAACTACATGGCTCTTAGGGCAGATGATATAAAAGGTAGAGGAAGGAATACAGGCCCTGACAAAAAAAGAAAGGCAGACTGGCATAATGGGTAGAAATAGACCTTAGAGTCAGGAATTCAATTCCTGCTCTGACAAATACTAGTTGTGTGATTTTGGGAAAGAAATTTCACCTCTCAGTACCTGAGACAGCTCTCTAAGACTATAAATTACAGATGAGGGAGTAAAGGGAGGAAGGGAGGGGGGCAGTTTATATACTGAGAGATCTTTATTCAATGAAATTATAGGTTTGTATGAAATCATCTGTCCCCTCTCCCTTCCTACAAGAAATTTCAGTTATTTACATTTATTTCCATCCTCCCACCCCCCACCACCCATAATCATACTAATAGTATTTGTTCTAGCACTAGGTTTTTATTTGTTTGTTTTGGGGGGATTTTTTTTGTGGGTCTGTGTGTATGCACATATATGTGGTATCAATATCATTTTCTTCACATTGCTCCTGGGCAATAGTGTAAGAAATAAATATTTTGAGCTATATCTTTTCAATATAGGCAATGCAGCATTCACTCCTTCTGACTTAATTTCCCTGACTTTAACTACCTGGGTGTGAGAATGTCAGTATGGGGAGGGGGAGGGTCTTTGCTTGAGAAATAGGCTGTCAAAAATTCACTTCGGATGCAATTGAAAGAAATAAAGCAAGAAAAAATAGCATGAAAGCAAAGAAAGAAAGAAAAAAAAAGATTGTTATTAACTCTCGTCCAAAGTCAGCAATTTCTAACCCAGTGAACAAAATAATTAAATCTGTGTTAGAGCCTCTTTTTTATCCAGGGGGTAAAGAGACATAATGTCCCTGTACTATTAAAGGGGCAGTGCTGCCGCCTGAATGATCCCCCCCTCAATGGGATCATAGCTAGAGAGCTAGAAGGAAATTTAGAGGCATTTCAATGAACTCCCTCATTTTACAGATCAGGAAACTGAGACCTCATGGTATAGTTAATAGATGTTAGACTTGGAGTCAGGAAGATTTGATGTTAAAACTTGCTTCAAATAACTTACTAGATGATTGAACCTGGACAAGTCACTTTGTCTTAAATTTCATCATTAGTAAAATGAAGGAGATGGGCTCTAAGATCCTTCGGTTCCTTCTGGGTCTAAATCTCCAGTTATGACTCCAAACTCTGTGCTTTTTTCATTACCCCTATATTGTCTCTTCCCTGACCACCTAATTTCATGATACTGTTTCAGAAATACATCACTGATATATAAAATTTTGTAAACCATAAAGTGCTCTATAAATATGAGTTGTTGCCATTACCATAAGTATTATTATAGAACTCTACTATAATATCATAAAAACTGTTTTGTTATTATTCAGCTATTAGCCATACTTAATATAACCTGTTTCATTGGAAACTGGTTCCTCAATATCATGTTGCTTAACATCATGTTTCTCCAAACCAAACAGAATGCTTAGGATGAAATATGCTTATTTTGGATTAACCCTCTAAAACCTATTTCCTGTAGAACTAGGTCTATTACATTGTTTCTTAAAAAGTCATTTCAGAATGTCTCAATTAATATGTGCTCTATTTCTGGGCAATTTTTTACCAATATGATTTTGAAGACAATCTCTTCTCCCAAAATTGTATTGGAAATATAGACAGCTAAGAAGTCCAGCCTTCTGATTCTGATCTGAATAGTATTTAAATAACTAATTAGTGATAGTTCTCTTTTTTCCTTTGGAGGAATAAATCCCATTTCTCTTATTTAAATTCTGGTTTCTTTACCATTTTCTAAGATTTGGAAGGAGGAAGCCAGGGAATGAATGACAACCCAGAATGATTTTCAGGAGCTCAAATAGAACCATAACTATCAGAGGCAAAATGGGCATTGCCCCAGGGATGTCAACATGCCGGAAGACATACTTCCACCTTTGGCAAACAATCTCCTTATACTTCCCCTCCAGGTCCTCTAGCAGCATGACTATGACTATGTCACCATGTTACTATGTCACTAATGTTTCTTCTAGTGTGACTGTACCCATGGTCCCCTGTACATACTCCCTATTTCTCCCAAGTGAATTTTCTCCAGGAGCAATTATAGCTAGTTACAGCTTGGGCTTCTAAGAAACATTTTGTTGAGTAGAAGTACAAAGTGAATGGATGTAAGACTAGGAAGTACCTTAGACTTGAGTTACATAAAGAATTTGGTCATGTCTCACAAAATTTTACTTCTGACATTAATTTAAATTGATTTGAATAAAGAAGGGCATAGTCATATGGATTGGAAAGTGAGTGAAACCATTAATCAAAGAACCCTATTAAATGCCACCACATCCTATTAGGGGAGGTGTGCATTGGGGTGCTTCAGAAGTCATTCTGAGAATTGGTCTTATAGTATATTTGTGGAAAAGGGAGTCTATTGAACATTAATGACTTTTTGCAGATGGTAATAGAGAAGTTCAGTAAACACAACTAAGGTCAGTGAAATAGGCATATAAATGCAACATTAAAAAAAGACAGGTAGACATATGTTCAGAATTATAATTTTTAGCATGATCAAAATCCTCAAGCAACTATGTCTCATTGTTGCTATGAAATGGACGCAGACTGTATCAGCCAGTTTGAGACCTCACTGGTCCATTAATAATTAAATTAAAGCAAAGAGAACAGAAAAATGTAACTCAAGTCATTAGGGGAAGAGACAAGATATATTGTGAACTAAAAACTTAGAATAATTTGACAAAGATAGATGAGTTTACCAATATTTTTAAAAGCAACAAAGTGTGGAGGTGCTGTGCTCAGAAATTATGACATGTAGGTGAAAGTCTTCTCACTCCAGGAATCCCAATCATCCTCCCATCCAGTGGTAAGTCCAGTACCTAGGAGTCCCCACTGTGTTTCCTCAACCAAGTATCCCTCAGACCTAATTTTCCTTCTTCCTCTCTCCCTTTCCCCCAAACTGATATTATCTGCCTTAGATCTTAGATTTTGTGATGAGCTGTTCAAATCTGTTAGGCTATAAAGGGCATAATAAACACGTTCAGTATTAAGTTTTAATAAAGCTTTTATTCAGCAATTAGTATGTACAAAGCATTGTGATAAATGCTGGAGATGGAAACAGAAAAGCAAAATAGCCTCTGCTCTCAAGGATCTCACATTTTAATGAGGGAAACAACACACATGGAAAATATTATCTGAAAGAATGGAAGTCCTATGGTCCTTAGGGTACAGTGGCAAAGCAGATCAGAATGCTTCTTCTTTAATGTCATTTCCACCAAAAATATCACATTACCTTCTGATGTCAAACCATTTGACAGTGCCAAGGACTTTGGTGACAAGATCTTTCTTTTTTGTATCTTCCAAAGACGTGGCTGCAGAAGCAGTTGCCAGGCTGCATCTCCACAGGGGCTGATTTCCAGGTTGAGAGCTGCAGATATCGGACTTAGAATCATTGCTATTCTCAAGGTACTTAGACTCAGGATCGTGGGCTGGTGCCACCAGAATCTGAGGGGTATGACAGTTAAGGTGTTGCTGATGTTCTGACTTGCCTGACTCATGCTGCCTCCTGCCTCTTCCCCATGGTTCCTTGCTGCTTCAGTTAGGATGTCCTGTCAGCCACAGCTGACCTCTTCTCCTTAGGATACCCCTTCCTGTCTGATGGCTGTGAGACATGGGCTAGAAACAGGACAGATGGAGTTCCTGCCCCTCCTAAATCTCCTGAGCCTGGTAGCAGTAGTTGCTGGTGGTAATGAGGAATATGGGTCCCTTCTCCACTTCAATGATGATTATAGAGGATGGGCTGGGAGGCAAATCTGGTGGTTTATCAGTTTAAAGACAGGTAGGGCAAATCTTTAAATTGTGGAGCAGGTACCAGTCTACCCTGGTGGAGGGAATTTTCTCAAGGAATTGCCTCTAACGGTGAAATCACAAGTCTACTCAAAAAGAAAAACAAAACAAATAAAAACCTAATAGGTTATCCTTAAATGGATTGCTTTCAATTTATTTCTCTAACTCTACCTTAAGAGAAACCACTTACTGTATTGAAATTTTAAAAATCACTTAAAGGACTAGGGTCAGAAGAACTTTTAGTTCTTCATTTAGTACTAGCTCTGATACTTAAACAGCTGTATGATCTTAGATCAACAGCCTCCCCTCTCTGCACCTCTTCTGTAAAACTGTGGGCTGGAATCTTCTGGTTGGCATTTAAAGTTCACTATAACCTGCTTGACCCTTGCCTACCTGTCCAGTCTTCTTGTACTAATTCCTCCCATGCCCTCTGCAATCTAGCTACATTAGTCTATTTGCTCATCTCCCATCTCTATACCATTGTTCTCTTTGTCCCCTCTGCCTAGGATACTTTCCCTAATCACCGCTACATCTCTTCTATAGGTACTGATTTATTAATATTAGATTCTTTATTAGAATGTTACTCCTTTAAAGGAAAAGATTTTTTTATTTTGTTTTATTTTAGCCATTCCTTGTGTCCCTAGTACTTAGCATGATGCCTGGCACATAGTAAATGCTTAATAAATTATTTTTGGTCGATTGATTGTTAATTTATAAGGTTCTCTCAGGCAGCTAAGTGGCAAAGTGGATAGAGTGCCCAGCCTGGAATTAGTAAGACTCATCTCCATGAGTCCAAATCTGGCCTCAGATACTCACTCATGTGACACTGGGCAAATTACTTAACTCTGTTTACCTCAGTTTCCTCATCTGTAAAATGAGCTGGAGAAGGAAATGGCAAAACAGTCCAGTTGTCTTTACCAAGAAAACTCCAAATGGAGTCATGAAGAGTTGGACAGGACTGAAACAATTGAATAATGACAAGGTTGTTTGCATCTAAAAGACAATGCAGAATTCTAGGAGTGAACTCCTAGGGATGACATTTCCAATGCATTTTTATATTTCTTTATCTCCTCTAGTAGAGAATGTGTTTGGGACTAGGAAGTGGATTGAGGTAATTTCTTCTTCCAAATCATGACACATTATATAAAATAACAACTTTACTTATTCAATTCTTCTATTATGGGATTTCTCTAAAGCAAGGGTTCTTAATCTTTTGTGGGTGTCATGGCCCTCTTAGGAGATCTGGTGAAACCTATAGACCCCCTTCTCAGAAGGAGGTTTAAAATGTATATAATGAAATACATGCGATTACATTGGAAACCAATTATGTTGAAATACAATTATCAAAACAATTTTTTTAAGTTCACAGACACCAGATCCTTTGTTCTAAAATGAAAAGCCCTATAGCACATGTAAAGAGGTTGTGATAGATTGGAAGGTAGCAGGATAAAGAAATAAGTCATGGCCTATTTAGCCTGTGAAATTAGATAGTATTACAAGAGATCAGCTCATGGTGAGGTTTGTCTTGTTCATAATGTTTTAAAAAACACTTCAGAAAGAACGCTCCAGGGTGCTGTTCAGAAAGCAAGCCTCCTTTTATATTGAAAGGAAGGATATGTGTCTTTTCCAGGGCTAGTTTTTGTGACCATGTAGCATGTAAAGCTGAAAGGCACTTCAGATATCATCTGTTCTAACCTCCTCGTTTAGCACATGAAGCAATGGAGAGCCACAGGGGTTAGATTATTTGCTCAAGGTCATATAACTAAAAGTAGTAGAATTAGGGTACCTTGTGAACAGAAGATACTCAATAAAATGCTCTCTGATGGCTGTGGGACATGGGTTAGAAACAGGACAGGTGGAGTTTTTACCCCTCCTAGGTCTCCTGGGCCTGGTAGCAGTAGATCAGCAGTCGTTCCTGGTGATGATGAGGAATATGGGTCCCTTCTCCACAATGATTTCTCCCAGAAGTGGTGATTATAGGGGATGGGCTAGAAGGCAAATCTGGTGGTTTATCAGTTTAATGACAGGCAGGGCAAATCTTTAAATTGTAGAGCAGGTACCAGTCTTTGAACATTTGAATATATAAATGAACTGACTATTGTACCTGGAAGGCTTAGAGGGTTTCACTTTGATAATATATTACTAGAATGTCCTGGTATGTCTCAGCATTAAGAGTGCAAGGGAGCTGCTTCATATTCCTTCTTCCAAGTCAATGTTCAATGATAAAGGCTATTGTAATTCAAATGGAGCTATTCAACTATGCATTTAAACCCAAATCACTCCTGCACCCTCTGATTACCAATAATGGGTCCCAGTCCAAGCTTCACTGGCTCAAAGTTTGGGGTTTCATGACTCAGAGTGAGTGTAAATAGCAATTGTTTCTGTTCTGACCACAAATTCTAAGATTCTTCCCCCTCCTAGATTGATTCTTTTGGGAAGTCAAACTAGGCCATCTTTTGCCTCTATTCTTACCTAGCCTTAATCACTGAATGGGTGTTGCCTCAGACAAACTGGGACCTGGGAAAGACCTGAGCTTAAAAAGTCCAGGGTCTCCTACTGCACCAGAGCCATCACCAGTCATCTTGACCTATGACTTACCACTGAACTTTGATGACTCTGGAAAGACAGAGGCTGATGACTTTGCATAGCCCTGCCTCAATTAAATCCGATTTATTGGCAAGTCAAAACACTACCATCCCTGATTTCCTTGGTTCTTTTGAAGAATGAAGGACAATAACAGCAATAACGTAGTTAGAGTTTTAAAATCCTATTGAAAACCGAAATTATAAATAGCTTATTTCATCTCAACTCAGTTTCATTTAAGAATAATTTATTAATATCCTAGTATGTCCAAGGCTCTGGCCATGAAAGTCAACCAAATAATCAACAATTTATTAAGTGTTTACTTAAAAAAGCACTGGGCTAATCTACAGAAATAAAAAAGATAGGGTGGCACAGTGAATAGAGCTCTGGGCCTGGAGTCAGGAAGACCTGAATTCAAATTTAGCCTCAGATACTTACTAGCTGTGTGACCCTGGGCAAGTCACTTAACCCTGTTTGCTTCAGTTTCCTCATCTGAAAAATGAGCTGGAGAAGGAGATGACAAACCACTCCAGTATCTCTGCCAGAAACCTTACATGGGGTCACAAAGTGTTGACAACTGAAACAATTGAATAATTGCCCTCAAAGAGCTCACAGTCTAATGTCAATCTTTAAATAAAAGGGTTACTAAAAGATACATAGAACATAGAAGAAAGGTAACTTCAGAGTTGGCAGATTCAAATGACTGGGAGGACCAAGAAGATGTTCTATGGGGAAAAAAATGAAAACAGCTCTTGTCTTCAAGGAACTTACCTTCAACCAAGTGAATACAACTAGAACAAAGATAAATAAATGCAAGATATTTGATTGGAGAGAGAGCAGTGACTGTGGAGGATTGGGAAGGTCTCAGCATAAGAGTTAGCAAGGTCACACGGCTGAACCTTGAAGGAAGCTAAAGATTCTAAAAGGAAGAGGTAGAGAAGGAGCACATTCTAGACATCAGGGACAGCACGAAAGTGGGAAATAAAATACGAGTTCAGGGAATAGGTAGCAGACCAATTTGAGTGAAATGTAGGGAAAAAGAAATGAATCATTCTAGAGAGGTGGGATGGAGCCAGATTATGAAGGATTTTAAATGCCAGTACAAGGCAATAGAGTACCCTTGGCCATCTTTGAGCAAAGGACTGACATGGTCAGACCTATGCTTTAAGAATATCAGTTGGGTACTTGTCGGATGGATAAATCATAGATTTAGAGCTTGAAGGGACTTCAGAGGCCATCCCATCCAACCTTGTCATTTTACAGATAAGAAAACCAAGGCCAAGTGAGGTTAAGTCTCTATAAAAGTCAGAAAGGGGATTTAATCCCAAATTCTCTCATTCCAGAGGCAGTAAGTGGTCTTTCCTCTATCCCACATGATCTCTAGCCAGGAGACAGAGTTAGAGAAACAGTGTGGGAAGCAGAAAGATCAGTTAAGAAACTACTGTAATACCGTAGCTCAGGTGAGAAGTGATGAGGGACAGATCTGAGAGAGAGATTATGTCAAAAGGATTGTCTCAACTTGTCACCTAGATGAATATGGTGATTAAAACTAAGGGAAGAGTTGGGAATAATATGGAGTTTCAGAACTTGGGTGAGTAGAAGGATACTTATGCACTTAATAAAACTAAGAAAAGATTAGAGAAGTTTAGAGGAGTGATGCATTCAAATAGGAAAGATAAGGAGATCCATTTTGGACACATTGAGTTTAAGATTGGGGGTTGGACTAGGTAATCTCTGTTGTCTCTTCCAATTCTAGATGAAAAATCCCATGATCCTGTTGAGGATCAGTCCCCTGCCGAACCTACTAATAAACCCCTGAAAATCATGGACCTAAAGGTAAAGGGGAATCACTTAGTTACATGCAATTAGTGAGTGGAATTATTAATAGTAAGTAGTAAGATAGTGAGTCCATCTACCAATAATTTGTAGTAATCACAGATGTAAGAGATGGGGAAATAACCTTTGGATCACAGAGACAATCCTTCCTAGCCAGTGCTGCAGAACCAACTGAGTCAACCATCTCAGCTCACTTAATGTTTTATAGTAATTAATAGCAATTGATAGCAATTTGCAGCAATTAAACCCATATGCATTCACTTTATTTAGGAATGTGCTCTTTACTTACTAGATGTATTCTCTAGCCTATCACTGGATGAAAGTATTTATTCCTCCTCCCCCCCCCCCAATATTTGAATTTTCCCCTGTAGCAAAATAGCCATGATACTTTAATGGTCTCTGAAACAGGAAAGACAATGCAAAAAACTCTAATTTAGTTCTGTGTTATGAGCCAGTAGTACATACCTAGTTTGTTTCAGCTGTTAATAAAAACTTAGTGATTTTTGGTTTTGGCAGTGCACTCTTTAAAATAAATGAGAGTCCATTCTGTTCTAAAGAGTTCGGTTAAAATTAAGATATGTCAATTCTCCTCTTCTCCTCTGTTAACCTCTGTGCTTTCTGCTGCAGAAACTTAAGTGACTGAATTATAAGAAAAGGTGTTTGAATCTCTTCTTTGCACCCATTTATTAATAAAAGTTGGCTTTGATAGCTTTCAACTTTGGGAGGAAGGTAACTTTTTAGAAGAGATGAAGGGCAAAAATGTTTTCTACTTTATACTGTATGCCAGATAGGTGGTGACTTAGTGAATAGAACATTCAAAATGGAGGTAGAAATACCTGAGTCTCAGACCTTTACTAGTTCTGTAATCATAAGAAAGTTAACCTTTGTCTGCCTCAATTTTCTCATATTTAAAATGTCAGCTACTTCCCAGGTTTGTTGTGAAGAAAAAATGTGATAATATTTGTAAAACACTTTGAAAACCATTTATTGTTATGGTACCCTAATTTTCATTAGTAGAAAAAAATATTTTAAGAAGATGATTCCTATTAGAATAATCTTGCATTCTTGGTTTTAATACTACTATGTAGACTGAAAATGTCCACATAATGAAACTGCCAAGCAGCTTTTATTGCTGTTTTAAAAGTAGGTCTAATAAAATTTACAGGATGATCTTCCCTAATTTAGCATATTATCAAAAAAACCCACAAGCCTCAGTATGTAGTCTCCAGTTCCTACATCAGTTACCTTGTAAAGTTGGAAAGAAACTTAAAAAGTCTGATCTAAAACCCCATCCAAAGTTAGAATAATTTTCCCAATATTCCTAGTATTTTGATCATCCACTATTTACCCAAACACCTGAATACTTCTAATGACAAGAAATTCGTTCCTTTGCAGAGCTTGTGCCTGTGTGTGTGTGTGTGTGTGTGTGAATTTATGCATACCTACATATAAAATAACAGCAACAACAACAAAAAAGAAAGCACCTAGGTTCAAAAAAAAATAAATAAAGGGGAAGCTACTATTTTAGGCATTAAAAAAAAATCCCCAGGCTCCTTCTTATGAGGAGACAAAAATCTGTCAACAAATTTGGCAACCTTAAAAAATAAAAATAAAGCCTACAACAGACCCTGCCTGCCAAGACTGCCTTGTTAGCAGTTGAACACCCCAAGATATGAGTGCATAATAGAAATGCTGTAATAATCATTTGGACAAGGACACAATTTGCATGAGAATGAATTGGAAAATGTCCTGGAACACCAAGAAAGATGAATATTAAAGATTCTTTTGAACATGATTAGAATGTTGATGCTAGACCAAATCCCAGTCCTTCCTTGTCTACAGAGACCATAGGGAAAAAAGATATTGGACTTTATACATCCATCCATATTAATAATTGTCAATGACAAGTAATCTAATATTTAAAAGGCTAGTGTAGACCTTGTGACAATTTACTGGCCTAAAGCCCAGGGCTATTTTTCAGACTTATTTTCTTCTTCCTTTTCCCTATCATACATTTTTTTAAGTCTAAGGATGCCCCTTAAATTAAACTCAGCTGTGCCTTGGAGGAAATATTGAAGGAGGAAATAGAAAGTGCTCATGTACCATTGAGATATTGAAATTATGCAAGATGAGAGGTAGAAAAATTATAAAAATGAAACAAAGCAAAGAAATCATGTAAACAAATTAATTAATTGTCTGGAAGTGAAGTGTATGTTTGTAGTTTTGCCCTCATGGAAGGGAAATTGGAGTTCATTATGCTTGCTGACTGATTTAAAAGCTTTTTCTTGCACAGTATCACCTAGAGAGAAGGAGATGGAGCAGGGAGAAGGGAGTGGGAGAGGAGAGGGGAAGAGAGGAAAAAGGGATGCGGGAGGGGGAAGGATGAGGAAAAAGAGGAAGAGAAAGAAACACATATCAGTTACAGCTTCACTTTAAAAACAAATTCATTATTTGGACTCTCCAGAGAGAGGATTATTGTTTCACTGTGTTTCGAAAGATATTAAGGCAGGGAAGACACTGCCTTTTTCTTAATCCTTCTGTATTCATCTCCTCTCTCTCTCTCTCTCTCTCTCTCTCTCTCTCTCTCTC
>NW_027185809.1:39004679-39066251 GCF_028583685.1 Petaurus breviceps papuanus
CTCCTTGTTTCTGCGTCTCTTTGTCTTTCTCTGTCTCTCTCTCATAAGTTACTGGAAATGATCTCTTTTCAACAACCAGAAGCTCAAAGTATTGTCAATAGAATGCATGCATATGTTTAGGGGCTGTGTTTGGGAAGCAGGAATATTTCTTTAAATCATGATAAAACTGAAAGGTGGTATATATTCATAAAGTTCCTGGGAATGGGGTTATGTTTTACTCTTTAGCAAATACCTCTTGCTAATCAATTTGCCTTGTTGTACCATGGGCATGACCCCAGCTTCTCAGAAGTTACTCCAGTAAAACTCTAGAGTAGTGATGTCAAACTCAAATACAATCAGGGCTTCTATGGGGCACATATTGACTTAGTTTTACAATGTAAGGTTATCTATATTTTATTGCATTTAAATTTATTTTGTTAATTATTTCCCCATTACATTTTAATCTGCTTTCACTGTACTCTGTAATGTTATAGGCCCTGTTGGTCAAATGTTTAACATCTCTACTCTAAATGGTCTTACCCAACTGGAAAGACTTCAAAATAGAAACTGAGCCACAAACTTGTCTGCTGCTAAGTATGTGTGTATATAAAAATATTTATTAATGTATTGATATAATAGTTATTTTAATATATAATATATGCTATAAATAATACAATATATTAGCATATTAATATAATATGTATAATATTAACTAAACTTGCTCATAAAACAAATTGCCTTCTGATCAATAGTTCTTTTTTTTTTAAGCAATTGGGGTTAAGTAACTTGCTCGAGGTTACACAGCCAGTTTTTTTTGTGTGTGGGTGTTAAGTATCTGAGGCCAAACCGATCCTAGGTCCTTCTGACTCCGGGGCTGACACTCTTACTCACTGCACCACCTAGCTGCCCCCTGATCAATAGTTCTTAACCGTGGATATAAGAACTTAAAATTGTTTTTGGATAATTTTTTTCAATACAATAGATTTTTTAAAAAATCTTATATATATTATTTTGCATATTTAAGAATATGATTCAGTGGAGGGGGTTATAGGCATCACCAGAAGAGTCCTTTATATACACAGAGTTTTAAGGAACTCCTGTCCTAAGGCCTGAAAGGTTTGCGGTCTGCATCAGCAAAAAGAGAGTACTCAAATAGAACAAAGCATTGATTCATTGTGTGTCTGTGCTCATTTATATTAAAAATACAGTATATATATTAAAACTAAGAAGTAGAACCATATGAAGGATAAAACTCTGAAATTTCTGATCGGTAACCATAACCATAAACTGGGGTTTTCTACCACATACTGCTTATTTTTAAAAGGATATAACAAACTTAACATGTTATTTCCAACTTTGCCCTACTTGTCTATATTTCCTTCCGACCTTCCTTCCGATCTCTTCTGTATACTTTTAAAATGATTCATTGATGACCATTTTTCTTTTATTTTCTTCTTTTTTTCCTAATAACTCTATCAATATCATTACTGTCAATCTTCCTCATAACTCCCTTGTCCTCAAACAACAACAAAAACCCACCCCACATGTAACAAATAAGTATAGTCACATAAAGGAAATCCTCACATTGGCCATGTTAAAAAATATATATCTCTTTCTGCATCTTTAATTCTATCACTTCTCTTAACAACAGATGAGGACCATAACTGATCACTGTTCTTCTGGAGCCATGATTGCCAAAAGGGTCCTTCCCCAAACAAATAAACAAACAAAAAGGAGCCTCTAGAATAGAAGTGAGAGGCTGTACTGAAACCAGGAAGTGGACAGACATCCTTTCAATAATCAGAAGCACTAAGAGATGTCACACCAAGTGGTTTGATTCATTCACTCAGCAATTCTATCTATTAAACATGCATTAGGCTTCAAGGGGGATGTACAAAGGAGGATTAAGTCATGGTCCCTGCCTTCAAGAAGCTCATAGTTTAAGTAGTAAATCCACTGTGGAAAAATTAAAGGAAATCTCCTAGAAAACTTTTTACATCATAATTGTGTGATGTTGGATGAGAGAGTTGTGCCTTTGGGGTAATGATTGACCTTAGAAGAGAGAAATCACATTGTAAAAACAATGATCTCTCAATATCCTTTTTTAAAAAAGGCATGCCTCTGGGACTCTGATCAGGTCAAAGAAAGGATAACTGCTTTGGGACTCTTTCTGTTTGTTATGAGGTGATAGATCATAGGTCAAGACAAAATCTAAAACAGGAATGATCTGTGCAGAAATGAGAGATTCTGGAGATCTTTGTTTTTTAGATCAGCAGCCCTTTACATACAAAGCATTCTACTGACAATTTGAAGAAACATGTGGTCAGGAATCTGCTCCCTAGAAACATAACATCTAACAAACTCATAGACACAAACAAAAGAGGAAACACAAAAGGAAAATATCCTATTTTGTAACTTCTCAATACCCACCATCGTCTTTTTGGAAGGGGGAAGCCAAATTAAGGGAAATATCAGGTTTTCCTATAGCCCCAAAGCAATGTTTTATAATTGTGGTGTGTGTGTGTGTGTGTGTGTGTGTGTGTGTGTGTGTGTGTGTGTTTTAGTTCTGTAGAGGCAACTAGGTGATTCAAGGAATGCTGGACTTAGACTCAGGAACTTCTGAGTTCAAATCCAGCTTCAGACATTTCCTAGGTGTTGTTTAACCTTGAACAAGTCACTAAATCTCTGTCTATCTCAGTTTACCCAACTGTAAAATGGGGACAATAATAGTACTGCGTGGGTCAGAAAACCACTTTATCCTAAAATTAAGAATCAGAAGTAGACATGAGATGGACAGGCAGCTTTATTCCATTTCCCGGGAAAGGGGCATCCTCTACCAAGATGGATCAGGGGAAGGAGGCCCTCATCATGGGACAAAGCAAGGTTTTTAAACCCTAATGCCATCGAGTCACATTCCCCACTATCCTTCATTCCCATTGGCTGGGAGGCAGGCTTACAGTCTAAGGAAGGAAGGAAACAAAGAATGGGGAAGGCTTCTAAAAAGCTTTGAAAGGGCTTAATGTTAATGCAACAGCAATGGAAAGGGGAAAGGGTGAAACTGAAACTCAGGCCGGTTCCCACAAGAAACCCTTCTAGATTTTAGGATATAGTCTGAGAAGTTTTCCCCTCTCCTACTCAGTACCTACCTCACAGAGATATTATGAGTATCAGATAGGTAATATATTAATTAAGTGCTTAGCACAGTACTTGTATATAGGAGGCACTTAATAAATGTTAGTTCCTTTCCCTTTCCTCCTTAACTGAACTCTCCATCTTCTATTTGGTAAAGTATGAGTTGTGTTTTCCCCTCTACTCCATAGTCAGAAGGGATGAGTATTTGGAAGGGATGAGTATTGGGAGGGGAGATGGAAAAAAGAAAAATCCAAAGCAAAGTTATCCAAAACCTACACTATAATAGTTAGTGACTGATTTAATTTTATAACCTCAGACAAATGATAACAGTAATAATTGAAATTTATATAGCCCTTTAATTTCACAAAACATTTTATAAGCCTTATCACATTTGATCCTCACAACAACCCTGAGAAATAGGTCTTGTAAGAATTGTTCTCCTTTTGCAAATGAAGGTTAATTAATTTGCTCCATGCAACACAATTATTAAATGTCAATGGTAGGGTTTGAACTCAGATCTTCTCAAGAGCTAGTCTCTATCCAGTTATTACCATAGCTGGATTCAATTTCATCATACACCATGATTTTAAGAACATGAAGAGATCGAGCCTTTAAGGTTGTAAGCAAGGTAAAAACAAAAAAGGTACTATATTAAGTGAAGATATAATTAAGCATCTTTTAACAAAGAAGTCTACTTCTTTACAGCACAAGAATATTGTCTTTCATATATGCTGATGGCACTGATGGTTCTGCCAGCAGTAAAAGAATTCCCTTGGACTTTCCAATTCACAGTGTTTGAAAAGTTGGCACTAACTAAATAATCCTCCCTTTCTATTTTTTTTTGGGGGGGGAAGGTAGGGTAATTGGGGTTAAGTGACTTGCCCAAGGTCACATGGCTAGTGTGTGTGTGTGTGTGTGTGTGTGTGTGTGTGTGTGTGTGTTAAGTGTCTGAGGCTGGATTTGAAGTCAGTACCTCCTGACTCCAAAGCTAGTGCTCTATTCACTGTGGCACCCAGCCACCCCTAACCCTCCCTTTCTTGCAAGAATAGTATTAGGACTTAGGATCACAGGGCCATAGATCAGTAATTGCGGGGGAACTTTAATTTAGGATCCTAGATAGATCATAGACCTACTGTGGGAAGAAATCTTTCACATTTAGTTCAGAGTTTCTTTATTTATGATATGTGGAGAAATTTATATCCATGAACTTGAATGGGAAAAAAAATTGCATCTTTATATTCATAAACCTCTAAAATTTAGAGTTTCAGTTTTTAAAAAATATAATATTTTAAGAAGTCTATATGGGCTTCTAGGATACAAAAATGTTCAGGGGACACACAAAATATGCTCAGAACCCTTGATTTTAAACAGTCCTTTCATGTTGCAGGTTAGGCACCTAAGGTCTCACAAGATGAAGTGACTTATCCAAGGTCATACAGATAGAAGAGGTAGGTTCTGAACCCAGGTCCTCTGATTCAAAAGACAGTATTCTTGTGATTGTAACATCCCCTCTTTCACCCCTCTCCTTCTCAGTCTCATCCCATCCTTTTTCAGAGTTCATACAGGAATTAGCGTTCTCCATTTTGCTCTTTGGATGTCCCATATTATTGTCTACCAATTATCCTCAGTCTCTAAAATTTAAAAACACAGTTTTTTTTCTCTTCCCTTTGCTCTGTTTTGTAAAAAAGCATGACTCTGTCTTGTAAATATCAGGTCACCTGTAATCCTCCCCATTTGTGCTTCCACCCCTAATTCACAGGGACAAAGTGAGGGGTAGGTATAATCCTTGCTCATTATTTCCACTGGCAGACCATTATTCTTATCTGGCTAAGCTAATTGGTGCACACAGAGATAATCTCTGAATTCATTCACGGCATATGAATGAGACAAGTACAAAATATGATAGAACTATTAGAATTTATTCATAAAGTTATAGTAGAAATATTTTATTGTTTTTAGTTAGTTTGTTTTGGAGGAGGGAAGGCAGAGCAATTGGGGTTAAGCTACTTGCCCAAAGTCACACAGCTAGTAAGTGTTAAGTATCTGAGATTGGATTTGAACTCAGGTCCTCCTGACTCCAGGGCTGGTGCTCTATTCACTGTGCCATTTAGCCACCCTGTTGGTAGGAAGGAAAGAAGGATGGACAGACTTGTAAGTTAATATTTTGTATGAATTTCAAAGATGAAAAAGTGATATATAGGAATATAAAATATAATTAATACCCTTTATCAGTAAGGAAACCATACTACACAATTGGGAGGAATCTGGAGATGAATCCATAGAGGGAAGTTTCTGAGATACTTAGAATTAAGAAAATAAATCCCTACTGTCAATATAGTCTCTGTCACTGCAACTGAGAGTGGCAGATAGATTTTCTTTTCCACTAGATTTACTTTCTGATATCCAGGTTTATCACTCAGGCAAAGACTATTCATCACCTGTTTCCTGTCAATAACCCAACCTCAAGCTTATGGATTCTGTGTTTATTATTCCTTCTTTAAAGACAGCTGCAACTCTTGCACTTTTGCTGAAGAAAAAGGAACAAAAAGAGGAAGGAAGGATGGGTGAAAAGAGAAATAATAAAACTCAACAAAGTGATCATAAGTGAGAGTTGAATGACAGTTTTAATCTACCTTTAGTCTTGTAATGTTCAACATTTTTATCGGTGCCTTGGATGAAGACACAGACAGCATGCTTATCAAATTTTTAGATGACAATAAGCAGAAAGGGTTAGCTCACATGTTGGATGAAAGGATCAAGGTCTCAAAATATCTCAGTGGGCTAGAATGATGGGTTTGAGCTAAAAAGAAGAAAGTAGGAAGAATTGATGCTCAGGTTAAAAAAGATCACTTATTCAAGAACAGGGGAAGGTGTTAATAGACATTTTAAAAAGATCATGAGGTTCTAGCTCAAGATGAATCAATAGTATGATGATAGTGTGGTGGATAGAGGGCTGGGCCTGAAGCCAGGAAGACCGGAGTTCAAATCCAGCTTCAGACACTTACTAGCTAAGCAACCTTGGGCAAATTACTTAACCTCAGTTAACCTGGTGTCCTCAACTATAAAACAGGGATAATAAGAGTACCTCCCTCTGAGGATTGTTGTGAAGATCAGCTGAGAGAATGCTTGTAAAGCACACAGCACTGTGACTGGCAAATAGGAGGCTCTTGGTAAATGTTCTTATTATTATCTTTATTGTTGTTAAGCTAATTAAATCTCAGCCTGTATTAATAGAAGCCCAATTAGTGTCCTTAACAGGGAGGTGATAGTCTCTATTCAGATTAATTCTGGAGTATCGTGATCAATTTGGGATATCAATTTTAGAGACAGCATTTAGTAACTAGACAATAATGAGCCTGACAATATGGCAATGGAGTTGTTACCCCAGAGTTTGGTCTAAGAAAGACATACAGAATTAGGTTGTATGGGCGCTTTATTTCTCTCAAGCTGGTGGCATGCATGAGGAGCTGCTGGTGGAACTAAGCTGACTTTGGGGATAGGCTGCCCAGAGTATAAAGCAAACACTGGCAAACCTGGGTGGGAATGGCTGTACTCCAGAGGTATTGCCACCATTCCTCCTTTAGTTTGGTTTCCATTCCACTCCCCCCCGCCCACCAAGGGGTCATTTCACAGAAGATCCAGGTAAAGGAAAACCATGCCCACATCTATGGAAGCGTTGCTGTTGTTATCTTCTTCATCCTTCATTCTCACAAAGGACCAATGACATCATGAGGGTGATGTCCTGACTTGCACCCAAATTGAATTTAAGTGAGGCAGAGCTGTGCAAAGTTGTCAGCCTCATTCTGTCCTCCAGAGGCATCAAATTCTGGTGGCTAGACAAAAGTAAAGAGGACCAACTCTGGCCAAGGATGCAGTGGGTGACCTTGGACTTTTTAAATTAAGGTCCTTCCTTGGTCCAGCTTCTCTGATCCAATGACTAAAGACTAGGTAAGAATTGAAAGAAAAAAGATGGCCTAATTTGCCATCACAAAAATATCATTCTGGGAGGTGAAGACCCTAAAAGTTTCTGGCCAGAACAGAAAATAATTGCTATTTACACTCATTCTAAGTCATCAAAATCAACCACAGAAGCTTGGGCTGGGGACTATTACTGACCATTCACTGAGAGCCAGAGTGATCTGGGTTTAAAGGTGTAGTCCAGTAGCTCCCTTTGAAACACTGGGCATTTTTAAAGTCTGTTTTTCTAGATCTATGTTTCAAGAAATCATAAGTGAAAACTGCACAGGAGTTATACTTTCCATTCGTTTCCTCGGTCGTTTAACGGGAGGTCACACTGATCATTAGATTGCTAAAGGCTCATATTGGTCAAAGTGTTTATCCTGCCTTTCACCTCTGAAAAATGATGAGCAATAGATCTTCAAAACAGCTTGTGATGCACTCAAAGTTACAAAACCATTTGGATTCAGAGCGATCCTCAAATTTTCATTCACATATTTACCCCACTGTGCCTGTACCATCTTGCCTAAAGCAAATTTGCTTTTAGAAAAAGACCAAATGACTAGATAGCTTAATCTAAATAGTTATATGAAGAATACTGTTTGAAGTGCTTTGTGATATAGGCATTTTAGTAATCATTTTCCCCTATATTTAGGTCTAAAGAGAAGTCACTATCTTTCCTGAAACAATATTAAAAAGTATCAAGCAGAAATATAGCAGTGGTCAATTGATCCAGGACTTGCTGGACATGAATTATCATGTGCCATAAGTAAGATGTGCCAGAAGACAGGTTCAGAAAGGTCAACCAAGGTGGGGGAGAGCAAGCAAATCCCATATATCCAGGCAGGGAAGGGATGAAGTATAAGATCATCAGTAATAGAAAAGTACTGAACTGGAGGTCTAAAGATCTGGTTTGTAATTCTGACTCTGTCAGATGTGAACTAGCTCTGCAACCTTTGGCATATCCTAATCTCTCTGAGTCTCTCTCTGAGTCTCTCAGTTAGAAAATAAGAGAATTGAACCATTTGCTCTCCAAGGTGTCTTGAAACTCTAGAATCTCATGATCAAGGCCATAAAGATTCTAGGAAGGTTAATGTCTTATAAAAGGATCTAAGTAATAGACACAGGACACCTAAAGCATGATTAGAACTTGCTTTGGGCAGCTAGGTAGTAGAATGGACAGAATACATGGTTTGGAAGCAAGAAGATCTGAATTTAAATCCAGTATCATATACTCACTGACTGTGTGATCCTGAACAGGTCACAACCTCCCTAAGCCTCAGTTTCCCCATCTGTAAAATGAGAGATTGAAATGCAATGGCCTCTAATGTTCTTTCTAGCTATAAATCTATGATTCTATGCATCAGAGTGCTTCTCAGACAAGTGACTTTAGATATATTTCCTGTTCATAGCTAGAACAGGCCTCTCAGGCTGGCTGGAGTCTGAAGGTAATGGGGAGCCAGACAATGCCTGCCAAAAGGGGATATAATGATTCAGGAAACCAAGTGTTCCCTAACAAAAGGGGGATAAGTCGCTAAAATGAAAGAATTGTGGAGCACAAGTGACTGCAAAGAGAGTTGTCTTCTACTGGTGCAGTGAGGACGGCTGTTGGCAATCATCACAAAAGAAAGCAATATTTTGCATGAATGGGATTTGGTGGCAAATGCAGTACTAATGAAATGTTGGAAGTGATGTCTTTATTACCCTGTCTCTGACTGCCTTCCCTGTCTTTCTTTCTCTCTGTTATTTTTTTTTGCATGTTTATTTCCTAACACACCAGGATTATGTTGCTATCTAAAAGAGTAATAGAGGAACCTGGGGTGCAGCTCTTGCTATCTTGCTGTCCATCTTGGTTCTGATTTGAACAAATGGGAGCATTTAGCCCCAGCCCTGGGGGAAATGGGGAAGTGACTGAATTTTGCTCAGGAACCACTTGCTGTGAATAAGCCTAGCATAGAGGGAGAGGGAGAACATTAAGCCATGGGAAAGGGGTAAGGGGAGAGGTATTGTTTTGCTAATTCACCCCTGAGGAAAAATGCCAGTGTTTCTGGTCATAGCTGAGTGCAAATCTCATAAAAAATGCTGGCATCTCCATATCAGCATCAGTGATGGTGGCAGAAGGAGACAGCTGATGCTATTCCCGCAGTACCCAGGTGACAGTCACACCTTCGCTTCTCTTAGTTCCATGTTACAGCAACTCAGTTCCTTGGAGAAAAAGATGCTTCACAGGGTGGAACTAGAGCTTTCTTTCCTCCACTGGAGCTTGGCTGGGTCTCTCTGGAGCCTCTGAACATCTGGCATGCCAAGGCTAAATTGGCATTGCACACTTATATGACTTGGCACTGTATTAAGAGGCTTATTCCAATACTATTCTGTTTGCCATTCGGTGCCCTAGGAAAGTGGAATTAAAAAAAAAAAGATAGCGGAACAAGTTTGACTGTCTCACCCTTATACTGAGGTTTTTCGGGGACAGCTTAGCTTAGAAGGTCCAATGTTTATTAAACAAAGAGACTGAGAACTTGCATCTAAACTGCACTGTCAAAGAAAAAAATTCTAGTTAAAGCTGATAAGTGACTTAGACGATTAAAAACCCTCTTGGATCATTAAATTATGAATCTGGAACTGGAAGCTGCCCTTAGAGGCCATAAAAATTGTCAACCACAAAAGCAATTATTAAGCACTTACATTGTGGTAGAGTCTGGAAATTCAAAACAAAAATAAAAGTCTCTGCCCTCAGGGAACTTGTATCCTACTGGGGGAGACAACATATATATATATGATCTGTCCTAGGAATTGCAGTTGTGATTTCAGTGGTATTGGAAACTCCAGGATAAGGATACTCGTATCAAGGAAAGTCCAGTACCTTCTCTAGAACTAACTTGCCCAGGATCAAAAATGTATCACAGGTAAAGCTTAAAACCAGGGCTTCTTGTTTCTGAGGCCAGCTTTCTTCTCTGTGAAGCCATAATGTCTCTCAAAATACATACAAGGGAAACAATTCTTGGGAAATCACTCACAGCTGGGGAAATCAGGAGAGATCCGTGATAAGAAGTGGTACCCAAGCAGAGGATTGAAAGAATCTAGGGATTACAAAGGAGGAGAGGGAGTGCATTCTAGACATGAGAGGTAGTTAATATAAAGACAGAGTAATCCAGTCCTCTCATCTTACCCTTGAAGAAACTGAGACCCAGGGAGGTTAAGTTACATATCCAAGGTCATGAAGGTAGTGGTATCAAAGGTGATGTTTGACCCTAGGTTCACAGACAGGTCCAGAGAGAGTGAGTGCCCTTTCTGTTGTACCAGAAAAATCTCAAATAATTTGTTTCACTTTGTAATTGCTCCCCAAACATAAAATAATATGGCATATTCAGGCATATAGGGTCCCTCACCCATGGCTGGGCCTGAGTGTCATTCGTGACTACTTTTGTGCTACCTTTGGGGTGCCTAAAGGCCTAGCACTGAAAAGCTCTTTTTACCAGATTATTAAAATTAGAATTTTAGGGCTAAAAGGGGCCTTAGAGATCATCTAGCTTAACTCTATCACTTTATGGGTAAGAAAGTATAAGCTGAGAGACTTTAAATACATAGTTAGGGCAATAGTTTCTGTCTCTCAATTCCAAATACAGAGCGTTTTGTACCATATCAGCCATTATGTGTATTTCAAAATAAGAAGCTTCTGAAGAAATATGTTATTTGGAAAAGATAACAGTTTATCTAACCAACACAGGTTAAAGTTTCTATGACACATTTTATTATATCTATAGATACAGGTATACATACATATAGATTATGCATACATATATATACACACAATATCTATATATTTATTATCTATCAATCGAATTATTTTTCCTAGTTAACAGAAGACTCTGAGAAAAAGAGAAACAGGATAGGTTAGTTTTAAAGAAGGAAACTAAAAAGAAAGGTTAAAGTGATAAGAGTGGGCAACCTGTGGTCTCGAGGTCACATGTGGCCCCCTAGGTCCTCAAATGCATCACTTTGATTGAATCCAACTGTTTGGAAAGGAAGGTGAAGCAATAGAGTGAGGTATGCTAGGCTAGGTTGCTTATTGGATACAAGGCTAGACCTGGAGTCAGGAAGACCTAAGTTCAAATCTGGGATCAGATATTTACCACTGTGATCTTGGGCAAATCATTTAACCTCCCTTGGCCTCAGTTTCCCTACCTGTTAAAAGAAGATAATATCATCCACCCAAGGTTGTTAGGATGAAATGAGATGATATTTATAAAGCACTTCTTAAACTTGAAAGTGCTATAAAATGCTATCTGATTATTAGGATGATCTTTTTCCAAAAGGGAAAGGCACAGAGAGTTTGAGTGTCTTGCTAACAGCCATATTTGTAGCATCAGAGTCAAAATTTAAACTCTGATCTCCTAAGTTAAAATAAAGTACTATGACCACTGCACCAAACTTCTTCCCATCCTATAACGTGCCCAGATCTGATCACTTCTTCACTTGTACCTGTTATCTAGGTTTTGACTGAAAGAAGATACCAGGTCAGTAATACATAAAGTCATGAGATAGACAGGTAGATAGAAAGATAGACAGATAGACAGACAGATGGCCAGATAGATTAGATAGATAGATAGATGGATGGATGGATGGATATAGATAGACAGATATATAGGTGCATGCATATACATATATGTGAGTGTGCATATATATACATATATAGTGGTATATACATATATATATGAATATACTATTACATACCATACCATACCATGCCATACTATACTATGCTACGCCATGCTATTCTATGCTATGCTATACTATACTTAAGGGTACTATGCTGTACTATGTTATACTATCACAGTATTATAGATGTTGCAGCAGAATGGGACCATGTTAAATTCTTTGCAGGATACAATACTCTTAGAATTTGTACCCATGTTGGAGGGAAAGGAAGATAAAATGTCAACTCATGCTCAAATCAGGTAAAGATTACAGACTTAGGAGAAGATGCAGAAAATGGTTTATGGTATCTTTGACTTGGGATATGCTGGAGCCAACTCCCACCAGCTGGTAAAAGCAGATTGTTAAATTTTCAGTGTGAGCCTTGGGAATTTGCAAATTTATACGTTGAGAATTGGAGAATGATATGAATTAGGGTTTAATTTACTATTCTGTTGATTTCCTAGACTTATGAAAATGATGGAGAATATATTAATAATTGAGCTCACACTTTAAAGTGTGTGATGCATACATCTCCCTCTCTCCCAGCACAGTGAGCTGGTTGTTAAATATTTACCAACATACCCTTGCTTCAGACCTATATTAAACTTTACAAAATTCAAATTCCCCGAGATCTCTGTTCCTCTTCCCAAACAGGCTTCCATTTTTCATAAGAAATTCTATGTGAAATTGGCTTTTAGTGTTTAATGTTTGTTTTTCAGTAATATAGATTCATTAAAAGGCATCTGAGGGAATTGGTCAGTAGTAAATGCTTATTAGTCTACCACTAATGAGTATGGGAAAGTGGCACAAACCAGAGCTCAGGGAATGCTGTCAGTTTGTAACCATTCTAATGAGAAGGGAGAAGCAGAAGTCCTTTATTCCACAGTGCAAGTTACCAACTTGTCTACTTATTGTTCAGAAAACTTAAATATTTGATCCCCATGGAGAATGACTTAAAGCAAGGTTTGAGGCACCTTATTAAGTTGGCAGAGAAAAGTTTTGCAGTATTCCTGGTTAGATTTTTCTGGTTGGTGGTAGATGAATGTAAATGGAATATTGTCAAGATATAAGAAATAACAGGTATGAAGAACTAGGAAACATTAGGCTACTCAGATGAACTGAAGCAGGACAAGGAAAGCAGAATCAAGAAAATGTTTTTCACAATTATTACAATGATGTAAATAAAAATAATGTTGAAATGTAGCTAAATTGATAGGTTGCAAAAAATGATAAGGTTTTATTAAATAGGAAGTATAACACACGTCCCTACTCTGGGTAGAGAGTGATGTGGAATATACCACAAGTTGTCTGATGTAGGTGTTTGTCAAATGTAGTTATTTTTTTTTCTTTATTACAAGAGAGGATTCAACAAGAGTGGTGAGGTTGGGGATAAATCTAGAAATTACTATTTTAATGCATTTTTAAAATAGAAAAAAATCATGCAAAAATAACTTTACCAATCACTCCCCTGAATGGCATCTATTTAGAAACTACTAAATTTAAACAATGGTAGAATAAAGCCAAAAATAATATAAATATAAAATATGCCCTAGAAATTAGGAGAGGGAGGAAGGAGAAACTATGAGTAGTGATTTAAAGTATCTAGTATGTTTGGCACTAGATTTTCTTAGAGAACTTTATTGATAATCAAAAAGTACTTCCTTGAGGTGGCTAGGTGGCACAGTGAATAGAGCACAGGCCCTGGAGTCAGGAGGACCTGAGTTCAAATCCAGCTTCAGACACTTAAAACAAAACTACCTGTGTGACCTTGGGCAAGTCACTTAACCCCAATTGCCCCTCAAAAAAAAAAAAAACAAAAAAAAATAAATTTAAAAAAAGTACTTCCCGGTGGTCTCCTCTGTGCTCAGGGCCTTACATTTTGTGGAAGATACAAGAGTATAAGAAAGGATCTTTATTCTCAAGGAGCTTATTGGCTGTGTGAACCTGGGCACATCATAGCCTCTCCAAGCCTAAATTCCTCGCCTGCAGAATGAGGAGTATAAGATACCTAACCCTTCAGTTGTCTTGAGGATCAAGTGAAATAATATATGCAAATGAATTCATAAACCTAGAAGCATTATATAAATGCTAGATATTATTAATGCAGGAGAAATAATTAGAAACTGAATGCATACATCCTATTCTAATGCATGGTATGGAGAGACTTTCAGCACTTTTTGTAAGACTTCATAGGAGACAATTCATTGAAGAATGCAGAAATCATGAAGGAGGTATTAATTGATCTAGGCTCTGAAAAGCAAAGGTAAATTAGATGGGTGAAGTGAGGTAAGGTAAGGACTTATAAGAAAAAAGACATAATCACATATTTTGGGGGTAGAAAAAAGGATGGTTTAACTGGTGTGAAGACTATATACATTGAAGATCAAATGGGAAATGTATTTGAATATGTGAGATGGAAATGAAGTACAAGTTCCTTGAAAGTCTGGAAATGGAACCTTAAGAAAGTAAGGTCTAGGGGGCTGCTGGAAGTTTTTTTGAACATGGGAACAACCCAGTAGATGTGTATCACATGTAGCTTTTTAAAGTTTTCATCCTGAGTTGTATTTTCTAAAGACATTTCTTTTCATCTATTGTTTCACTATAATTCTACTGATAAGATGTACTTGAAAGGTTCACAACCAAAGTAAGAAAACTGGGTAGAAGTTTCAAAGAGACAGATTTAGGCCTGATATAAATAAAAGTGTCATAACAATTGAAGATCTTCAGAATGGAAAGGGGGGTTGCCTGAGGAGTTTCTTCCTCCCTGCCCATTGGAGTTTTTTTTTTTTAAGGCTGATTGACATTTCCCCAATCCATGTAGAAGGGATTCCTGATTAAGGAGGGGTTAGACTATATGGCCTATGAGGTCTCTTTCTACATTGAAATTCTGAGATTCTGTGCTAAAGATGGTTTGACAACAGTGAAAAGCCTCCTTTAGCAAGAAGACAACCAGATGTAGCTTTGGGAATGTCCACCATGGATATGTCCACTCTGGGGAATATCAAACACTGGGGCTAAAACTAGAAGGATTTGGGAAGATCCTGGGACTAGATATTTCCAAATAGCAGGTGACAAAGCACTCTCTTATATACACCACATGGGTTGTATACATATTGTCTTACTACAGAATGGTGTATTTGGAAGAAAGTAAATTTGGAGTCAGAAGACCTGGGTTAAAGATTTGGCTTCACCAGTTACTAGTTTTGTGACTTAAAACAAGTCCCTTAATGCCCTAGAGCAGAGGTGGGGAACCTGCAGCCTTGAGGCCACAAGCGGTCCTCTAGGTCTTCAAATATGGCCCTTTGACTGAATTAGAGCTTCGCAAAACAAAATGAGAAGTTTGGACTCAGTCAGAGGAACACACATGAAGACCAACAGGGCCACATGTGGCCTTGAGGCCACAGGTTCCCCAAACCTGCAGAAGATCAAAAGATTTTGAGCTAGATTAGAAATCATATAGTGCAGTGACCTTATTTTACAGTTCAAGAAACTGATGTCCTAAGAAGTTAATTCACACAAGCAGTATCAGAGCTAGTAGAATTTGAACCCAGTTCCTCTAACTCTAGTTACAACATTTTTTCTCATACTGGCAAACTCTTGGTCTATGAAACCAATCAAAAAACTTTATACTTACAATTCTCAAACTATTTAGAAATTTTACCTACTTTTAAATATAGGAAACTCTTAAATTCTTTCTTCTCCCTCTCCCTTTTTCTCTCCTCCCTCTTCTTCCTATTTCCAGTTTACCAACACCTTGAAAGGATATGCCTTTTGTTTCTAAGATCAACTACTCTTGCCTTCTCAGATTGCTTTGGATACAATCCCATTTCTCTGGTTTCCTACCCTATTTCTGTGGTGGCTTTCCAAGCTGCTAGACTCCAAAACAAGTTGGTATTGCTTCTATTGTACCACAGCTAGGTGGTGCAGTGAATGGGACACCGGCCCTGGAGTCAGGAGGACCTGAGTTCAAATCCAGCCTCAGACACTTAACACAAAAACTAGCTGTGTGACCTTGGGCAAGTCACTTAACCCCAGTTGCCCTCCAAAAAGAAAAAAGAAAAGAAATGTATTGCTTCTTTCTTTTATTTCAGCCATTAAAGGTAGCCTTGTGTTGTTTACATTGCAGCCAACCTCCAATTAAACGTGGCAACTGGAAAACATTTCCCTGAAAGTGAATGGAAACTTCCCTCTTCAGCCACATGATATAGGTGGACTGAGAACACTGTCTTCCCCAAACTACCTTTGCAAATATGCTAGTAGAAGAAAACTATCCTATCCTTTATGGTTAGGACAAGGGCCTTGCTAGTTAGTAAGTACATGCTAGTTAAGGAATCATGGTTGTTAAGGTCAATAAAACATCTAGTAATAATAGTATCTTGCATTAATATAGTACTTTTACTTTCATGGTACTTTCTAGGAAGCATTTTTATTTAAAATTGCCTTTTAACTTTACAATGTCTCTTCCAGCTTGGTAGAAATAGGTATGATTATCCCCATCTTGGGAATAACAAAACAGAAGGATGTAGAGTTGGAGTTATTTGACTAAAGTCATAGCCGTTCTTCAGCATTATGCTACTTGAATAGGGGCATGTCTTAATAGTGTAAATGTTTTGCAGGTTTGTGAAAACAACAAATGGACAGATTTTTATTCCAAGTAACTTTTTTGTTTTTTGTTTTGTTTTGTTTTTGTATTTTTTTCTGTTGTTTTTTTAACTTAGCATAGTATTCCAAGGCTAACCTTGCTGATGACTGAGGAGGATGAAGATGACTATGATGACAATACTAAAGAAAACAAATCAGGTTAATGTAATTGACACAGAAATTAGAGAAGGTTTATCCCTTAGGGACCTGAATTTAGTGATCAATATAGATTAAAAGGGAAATAGTAATTACTATGTTAAGGAGTTCTTGGGATCTGTGACCTTTTTTGTCTTTTAATATTTTGGAAACTGTTTCAATATAATTGGTTTCCCTTGTCATCCTTCATATTTTATTTATACATTTTTTTAAGCAATCAGGGTTAAGTAACTTGCTGAAGGTTACACGGCCAGTTATTTCTGGGTGTGGTGCTGAGTATCTCATCCCGGATTTGATCCCCAGCTCATCCTGACACTGGGGCCGGTGCTCTTACTCGCTGTGCTACCTGGCTGCCCCATTATTTATACATTTTAAAACACTTGTGCTAGCTGTGTAACCCTTGGTAAGTCACGTAACCCTTATTGCTCAGCCAAAAACAACACAAACAAACAAACAAAAGAAAAACCACTTTTAGAGAAATTCATAGGCTTCACCAGACTTCCAAAAGAGTCTAGGATAGCTTACATCACTGTGGACTATAACATTTAGCACCACCAGATATCTGGATAAGACATGAACTGGTGACTAGAACATCAGAAGTTTCTTATCTTTCATGAACTAAGGGACAGTAAGTCCCCATTTTACAAATATAGACCTCCAGATATACTGGAGGACTTAATACATAAGCTACACTAAAACTGAACTGTCAATATAAACCAAAACACTGAATACAATTAACCAAGCATTACATCCATTCATTAAAAAAAACAACAACCCTTAAGAATCATATTTTAATAGGTATTTCCGTACCAAATACTCATCATCTCCCATCTACATGAAAACTAAAAGATTTCAAAATGGAAAGACTGAGCAGAGCAGATCAAAATCACACGTTCTATGTAGCATTCCTTCTGTCCCCTCTGCTACTAGAGTTGTACTGAGCAGGCATTTTATTAACATAGGACATTAAATATAAATGAATTATAGCAAGACAGAGAACTGTGTCAGAACCATTTCTACCTGAACTCCACCTAAAAATATGAGTGGGATGAGACACTAGGAATAATTAATATGTAAGGCATTTTGTTTTGATGTTCAGTTATTTTTCAGTTGTGTTCTACTCTTTGTGAGCCCATTTAGATTTTTTTTTTAGCAAAGATACAGGAATGGTTTGCCATTTCCTTCTCTAGTTAATTTTTTTCCTTTTTTTTTCTTTTTGGAGGGCAATTGGGGTTAAGTGACTTGCCCAAGGTCACATGGCTAGTTAAGTGTTAAGTGTCTAAGGCAGAATTTGAACTCAGGTCCTCCTGACTCCAGGGCTGGTGCTCTATTCACTGCGCCACCTAGCCACCCCATCTACTTCATTTTTACAGATGAGGCAATTGGGGCAAAAAGGGTCAAGTTACTTCCCCAGGGTCACACAGCTAGAATGTGTTTGAGGCCAGATTTGAACACAAGAAGACAAGTCTTCATGACTTCAGACTCAATACTCTATCCATTGAGTCACCCAGCTGTCTCTGTCTATGTAAGGCATACTTAGATACTTTGGGTTCAGTTGCTGACCACTGCAATAAAGCAAATATCTTTGATAAAGGGATTCACTTATATTTTTTTATTTTCCCAATGCATATAAAAATTATGTTTATACTATACTGTAGTCTATTAAGTGTACAGTAGTATTATGTCTAACAAATGTACATCCCTTCATTTAAAATATTTTATCGCTAGAAAACAAAATGCTGACTATCATCTGAGTGACTTCAGCTAGTCATAATTAATCTTTTTGCTGGTGGAGGGTCTTACCTTGATGTTAATGGTTGCAGACTGATCAGGGAGGTTGGGGCGACTGTGGCAGTTTCTTAAAATTAGACAACAATGAAGTTTCCTGCATCAGCTGACTCTTCCTTTTACTTGAACACTGAGAGTCCATTGTAAAGTTATTAATTGGCCTAATTTCAATATTGTTGCATCTCAGGAAATAGGGAGGCCTGTGGAAAGGGATAGAGATGAGGGAATAGCCAGTTGTTGGAACAGTCAGAACACATTTATCAATTAAATTCTTAATTTGGGATATGTGACCTTTTTGTCTTTTAATGTTTTTGTAGCTATTTTAATATAATCAGTTTCCCTTGTAATCCTTCATATTTAATTTATACATTTAAAAACATTACTCATAGAAAAGTGCATAGGATTCAGCCTTTTAAAAGGGTTCCATGATACCCCAAAAGGTTAAAAACCTCTATCCCAAAGTGAAGTAATATAAAGCAAGATTTAATGGGAATATTCTCAATGGGATAGGAATTGATTGTGATTTGTGTGGGACACAAGAAAAAGAGGCCTGAGAAATAGCACAGTGCTTGCTATGTTGGTTGAAGTCAAGGTAATGAGACTTTCCCGTGAGACCAGAATGCAGGAGATAAAGTGAATGGAAAACTGATAGGTGTAAGAAAAAATTGGTGAGAAGTGAAAGAATCCTCAAAAGGATAACTTTAGAAACTCTTTCCCTTGGAGGAAACTGCCCTATTGTGTCCACCATTTATCATGCTGTTTAATGGGACTCTGCCCTGCCTTCTTTCTCCTCCCCCACCTTCTCCATTTCTCACTTCCTCCATTCTCCACGTGGCGCCTCTTTATGAACCATGAGGCTGTTGCAGTAACAGAGGTCAGACTAGCTACACAAGCTGCATTTGTCTATCCTTTATTTTACTGGAAGTCTTTGTAGCCATCTGGGCTGGTAATTGCACCACGCTGCTTCTGAATCAATGATTTTTAGAGCCATTGAGCTCTTATTACTGCAGCTCATTGGGGAGAAACAAGCAAAAGATCCAGCTCAGGTTGGTCTCTACAACAGATGGATCTTATCAAATCGTCTTTCTTCAGCTGTTGAATAAAACCAGCAAAGCTATTAAATAAAACAAGAGACACACAGAGGCAGAGACAGAGAGAGACAGAGAGAGAGAGACAGAGAGAGAGAGACAGACAGAGACAGAGAGACAGAGAGAGAGACAGAGACAGAGAGAGAGAAAGAGAGAGAGACAGAGAGACAGAGACAGAGAGACAGAGACAGAGAGAGAGACAGAGAGACAGAGACAGAGAGAGACAGAGAGAGGAGGGAATCAAAGAAAAGAACACACATCTGGTTTGAGATAAAATACAGAATCAAAATTTATCAGGCTTCTATATAACCTCTATAAGAGGTCAGCAAAAGCTTAAAAAAAACTGGCAGCTACTTTTACATTGGCACACCTCTTCCATATAATTCTAGCTAAGGGAGAGTATCTAACCTCACATTTGTATCTCATCTCAAGTTATAATGACCTTGATTTGGTTCAAACTTTATGAGGGGCCTCCTAACTACCCACTACTTCCACCTGGCATCTCCCTTTTTCTCTTCTTTTTTACATATGCTGGCATGTATTGCTTCAGGACCTGGCCTTCCTTCCCAGTTGTTAAGGGCAGATGGAGAGAATGGTGAACCCAATAGAAGAAGTTAGTGAGGATTCCCCATGGTCAGACTCTAGGCCCGATGTTCTCATTAAATGCATCTTATAAAATGCTAGCCCCAGGTTAAAGCCTTTGAGAACAGTGCCAAGAGGCCTCATGTAATGTTTTTCATGTAGATTGTTTACAATCCTAACCAATGCCCCGTAAAACCATTTTATCCCATATTATATCCTATATAAGGCATTAGTGCTTACAGCAGTTTCCTTTCATGGCCCCCTAGGAAAGGGTTTAATGAGGGTTTCATAGCATTTATCTATTTTCCAGAAATAGCCAAAGTCAGTCATTATGTATTAGACTTTCAAGTTAAATTGATCTGAAATATAGCTATACAAATTCTAGTCCTCATGTAGGACTTTCCTCTGCAAAGTAGGTGGTATTATCTACATCAATTTCAGATAGGTAATTTAAAGGGCAGGGAGGTTAAGTGATTAGCCCAAAGTTACACACCATATCAGAATTAGACAGGAGACCCAGGTGTCCTAACTCCCATTTTGTTCTCCCAGTAGACACTCCTCAGCTACAAATCATATAAACTACCTTTGAAATGGAATGCTTGTGAATGTCATTTGTCACTTAAACATATGAAAAATGACTCCCTATTGTCACTTGGCTGCATCCAGCCTGTCATGTCAAGCAGCATTGGCTTTATTATTGAAATGAAGAGGACATTTGCACCATTGATCTCAGTGGCAGTTGGGTTTAGGGAAAATCAGACCAGTCTGTCGTGGAATATAGAAAGATATCACATGGTATACTAATTGGACAAAGCATGCTCACAGATGATAGCAGCAGCTGGTCAGTTGCCAAACTGCTTTCTTGCTGCCCCCTCTTTACCTCATTAATTCCTGCTGAGTAACCAGTAAGGAAGGACTTTTAAAGCCCTGCTGATTTGCATATAAATATGGTAAGATTTGGTGCTTTAGTTTCAATGTGGAACTGTTCCAGCTTAGAAGTGAGTGTACAAAAAAAGCCTTGGGTTGTGAGAGGCAGCCTGGGGATAGCATACTAGATTTGGAATCAGGAAGACCTGGGTTTAAATTTCCCTTCAGATACTTCCTATATTTGTGACTCTGGTTCTCAGTTTCCTCATCTGTAAAATAGGAATTATATATAAAGTGACTACTTGGTAGCTGTTTGGGTTTTTTTTTTTTTTCCAGGCCAAAACATATTCTGAATCTGAGTCTGAATACTGTCTCAGCTATACCCTGAATGACCCTGGGCAAGTCATTTAACCTCTGTCTTGGTTTCCTCATCTATAAAATGAAGTTAATAATAGCACCTATCTCACACAGTTGTTGTGAGGTACAAATGATACGTGAAGTACTTTTCAAACCTTAAAAGTCCTATATAAATGATATCTATCTTCCTCTTCTTCCTCCTCATCCCCAAAGTCTTGCTGCGATTTTAAGCTTTTGGAACACTCTGTTAAATACAATATAGGTATGATTATACATGGACCACTTTGGAATGTTACCTTGCCACTTCTGAAAATTTGAAATTGCTTGAAAATATAAATATCAGAGATAATATTATTTTCTTTAGGGAAAATATAGAGTATAAAGAGAAATCTGTTGTATTCCTAGTTTCTATAAAAGAATTTTGGAAGGACAGACACATTAAAAGAGTAAAATGAGGGGTGGCTAGGTTGCACAGTGAATAGAGCACCAGCCCTGGAGTCAGGAGGACCAGAGTTCAAATCCGACCTCAGACACTTAGCACTTACTAGCCATGTGACCTTGGGCAAGTCACTTAACCACAATTGCCCTGCCCTCTCCCCTCTGAAATTGAAAAATAGAGTAGAATGAGATTTAATTCCAGCCTAGTTCTTTGGTTTTTAACCTTCTGTTATAATTTGGAAGAAATATGTGAAGACGTAATGCTAGCCATACCAGTTAAAAGTATAGTGGGTATCACCTAGCATACAGTAAAAACTTGTATAATGCCCTCATTAATGTTACTATGATCCTTTTAATTTTGTAATGTAATGTTGAGCATAATGGATTTGGAATGGGAACAGCAGGGTTTGGATGCTGTTTCTAACTTCAAATCTAGTAGCTTCACCTCTCTTTGATGATGTTTTCTCATTTGTATAAAGGATGGGTAAGGTGGATGCCCTCAAAGGTCTTTTCAAGAGGGTGTGATCCTATATCACTCTTTTTGATTTCCATGGTTCCAAATTGTAAATAAGACCACAGTATGTACTCTTTTGATTCTTCTGCAATGCTGCCCTCTTGGATAATATTCAAGATAGACCCATTAAGTAGCAAGATTTGTTGTCATTTCAGTTTTTACAAGAGAATTAACTGAGGCCCTTGAAGCTTTATGTAAATAAGAACGCATGACTTAAGGGAAAGAGTATTGACCCTGAAGTCAGAGGAACTGGTTTCAAGTCCTGCCTCTCTCACTTACCATTATGAGACCTTAAGCAAGTCACTTAACCTCTATGGTCTTAAGTTTCTTCATCTGTAAAATGAAAGGGTTAGACAATATGACCTCTGAAGTCTTTTCAGATGCAGACCTGTGACTCCTAGCTATAAGAGCTAAAGATACAACACATATTCACTGTAACATTCTGTCATGTTGAGGTCCACCCAATTGACATCATATAGGAAACAAGATGTATGCAGAGAAAACCAGAGGGGTTTCTTTGTCCCTTTATATATAAGCAGGGAAGGAGAAGTATGTCAGAAGGCAATGAAAATGAGAGTGTGGGCATTCAGACATCCCCAGTCTGATTTTGCAAACCTTCCATTGGGAAAGGATAGAGACCATCCTTAACATAATCACAGATTCATAGGAATATATATAGTACTTTAACTGCTTTTATTTGCCATTGATTGGAGAATGGGATAAACAGATTGTAGTACATAAATGCAACAGAATATTACTGTGCTTTAAGAATTAATAAATATGAAAACTTCAGGGAAGTATGGGAAGATTTTTATTACCTTGTCCTAAGTGAATCTAGTAGCATCAGGAAAACAAGATATATAATGATTATAACAATGTAATAGAACCAAAAAAAGGAAGGAAGGAAATGAATGATGAATAGTTAGAAAGGCCAAGCACACATAGCATTTTAGAAGACATGAGAAAATATGCCCATCTCATTTCTTTGTAGAGATAGGAAACTATGGGTCTGGAATATTCCATATACTATCAATCTTGGTGGATTTTTTAGTTGGTTTTACTGAACTTATTTTTTCTCCTTACAGTTTCATCTTTGTTACAAGCTGGGTAGAGGAAGGAGAGATACAAAAGGTGATATAAGAACAAAAGGCTTCAATAAAAAATAAAATGAATTTTAAAAAGAAATATATACTGTTTTAAAATTTACAAAGAACTTTTCTCATGAGTTCTATGAAATAGATGGTACAAGCATTATTATTTCCATTTTGCAGTTGAGGACACTTGAGTTTAGCCAGTTAAGTGATTTGTTCATAGTTATATAACTAGTAAATATAAGAAAAGGGATTTGAATTCAAGTTTCTAGATTCTAAGCCTATATACATATATACACATATCTATACACACATACAAGGATGTGTATGTATATATATATATATACATTATATAAGTGTGTATGTATATATGTATGTGTGTGAGAGTGTGTGTGTGTGTGTATCCACTACCTCACCAGATCAATTTTAACTTCCATAATGGGTTCTCCCTATTCCTTATTCCATGATATAGGAGAGAGAACCAGTGAACTGTCTCATCTGCCTCCAACTTGAAGTCATTTAGGCAGCAATTTGGGTCCCCTGTGCAGGGAAGTCAATGTGACATGGTTATTTGTAGGAGGGCTTGCTGGGTCCCTGTTGGAATCATTTGAGACCATTTTCTCTCACAGATAGAAGAAAGTGATCCACTTATAGAAAGAATGCAGTCAGCTTGCAGAACTGAATTGAATTATCAATCCTGGTGCCTGACCACAGTTTGCCCTGTGGTTAAAAATGAAGGGGAGGGGTTATAGAATTTAAAGGCATTGTGTGTGTGTGTGTGTGTGTGTATGTGTGTGTAAGGGTATCATTACATGTGCTTGTTATCCTTCACATTACTTACAGGAAACTCCTCTGTGTTAGGATGGGGATTTTTTTTTAATGAGGCCATTTCAAGGCAGTGGGCAGTATGTAAAGAAAAAGAAAGTCATAAATAATTAGAGGTCAGCAAATTTTGAAAAAAATAATGTACCATGATGTCCATTCTTCATGGAATATTATAGTTTTGGGGAAGTATTTAGTGGATCACATTGATCCTTTACTGACCTTGAGAGATAGGGAAGGCTGGCCATCGAGTAGTGGGAGGAAAAATGTCATGAGAGTGAATTTCTTAAGCAGTCAAAAAGGTAGGTAGCAGCAGCAATTGACTGACTTGCTATCTCTTGGGATGATTACTGTAAGTTTTCTAATGTCTATATTGAAACCTCTTAATTTTCTTTCTTGCCACCATTTATTTTTAATCAAAGAACATTAATTAAGCATCTACTCTTTGCTAAGCACATTGCAAGGTGTGAGGACACATCAGATATTTATGAAAATGCAGGAATAAAGGAAGTTTCTTTTTATTTGTGTTTTTAAGAATGGGATACCTAAGCATAATTGCAGATATCAGAGAACAGAAAACTGAAGGTGAGAGAATGAGTGTAAACTCTGAAGGAGGTAGGAGAACATTGGATCAAAGTGTTTATAAAAGGGGAAAAGCCACTTCTTCACTACAGAATGGAACAAAAAGGGGAGGATGGGAGGAGACCTAGAGGCATATTGAGGTAGGGAATAGGGCAAATGAAGGAGCTCATGATAGATTGCCTCAATTATAGTATAAGGTGAGATCATCTGCTGAGGATGGCACTAGGGTGACCATTGGGGAAGAAAGAAGAGAATGTCCATAATAGCCACTTCAGGGACTGTGACAGTTAGTTAGGAAAACATTAAGAGGGTTATCATTCAACTGTGAGTTTTCAGTTGAGATTGGAAAGCATAGATTTGAAGTAGAATTAGTATGGTTGCATGACCTTTTCAGTCATTTTGTAGTAGGAATTGGGAAATCATATGGGTGGGAGTAATTTTGAGCTATGGATAGGTAGGGTGTTTATGGGAAAAGGATAAGAGAAGAAGGGATTAAGTGATAGAGGATAGTGCATAGCTGAACTAGTTGGTTATTAGGTAAAGACTCCAAAGAGAAGAAAGTGAGTAGGGTTAACATAATGGAAAATAGAAAAGGATGAGAGGAATAAAGATTATGGTAGGGGCATATAGGTCAAGGGGAATTGAGGCATTGAGAGAAATTGAGGCATATGAGATAAGAATTATGGAGTCAAAGATCCTGAATATCTTTGATGGCAAAATTTAAGGATAAGTAGCTAAGAGAGGAGTTATGTGGTTAATGGGAGTTGAAGAGGCTAATTAGTTGGTAAACCAGTGTATTTGAGGGGACATCCACATGAACTATTAGGGCAGAAGGTGGGTAAGAAAGGAAAATTGTCAGGCACTGAACTTGAGAGTGGAGGAAGAAGAGAAAGACATATTTGGTGGGCATGCGGAGTACTTAAGAGGTTTCTGCCATTATAGAAGCACCTTTATAATTTGGTAGATGTTCTATGAGAGTTTCCATGCCAGAAATCTTCATGAAAGAACACTAGATTTATAGTCAGAAGATATGGATTCATATCTTGACTGTTACTACAAGATCAACTCTGTAATTGGAGACAGTTTAGTATAATAGAAAGAGTATTGAAATTGGAGTAAGAGAAACCTGGTTCTGGCTCTACAGCTTACTACCTGCTTGGCATTGGGAAAGTCTTTCCTCCCCTCTGGGCTTTAGATTCCTTGCTTGTAAAATATGGGAGTTGGACTAGATGACTTCTAAGGTGCCTTCCACATTTAAATCCCACAGTACTATACTTCTGTAGCCAACCTGCTGGTGGGCCTCTGCAAATTTAGCTCTTTTGGACTTTGGATGAAAGATATATTTAGTGGGCTCTTATTTGAAGATTTTTTCAAGTAAGTATGACCTACCAGGATTTGTATCCCACTGTATAGTCTCTAAGAACCCAGGGTTGCATTCACATTAAGATAAAGCATCAAAAAAGGACTTTGGTGGATGGCTTCTTTTTTTTCCAGTTTTTCCTATAAAAGTCTTTTTATAGCTTTTTTCTGTAACAAAATATTTTTATTAGAACAGCATGCATTATTTATTAAGCACATCATTTATTAAACACCTTTGTTTAGCAAATATTAAAAAGAATACACTTTAGAACAAGAATGAAAAAGTGTAAGTGCCCAGCTAAGGAATGGAAACTTATTCACCTTAAACTTCAGCAGTCATAAATTTCCTTTTTAATCTAGCTTTGTTATTCTCCCAAACTTAAGTTTGAAATATATCCTGAATCTTTTATTATTATTAGATGCTTTTCACTGGGGCCTCTTGTGTGCCTAATGTTGGTAGCTGTCAAAAAGCCCTCAGGACAATGGCCTGCCTTATAGGTGCTTACCTTTATTAGAGGGAAGGATTTGTTACTTTAGCTCTGCTAATTAATGCTTTAGCCTTGGCAGTTCTCTGACCCTCCATTGCCTTAGTAGAAAAACTTATTCATATTTTTCCTCCTGGCTAAAATTGAAAAGAAAACCTTTCCAATATAGAATTATTTAGCTTACTCATGATTTTCTTCTACCCATTCAGGGAAAGATTCTTTAGCATGCATTCAACTACATTTTATCATACACTTTCCCCCCATCGTGCTTTTTTAGCATTCATTACTAAATCATTATTTAAGAATCCCTCCATTTTCTAAGATTTTATCACTTGGATTTTTGCTGATAGATAATGTTTCTTAAAGGGACCAGAATTTTCCTGCTACAGTATTCAAAAATTTCTTATGAATGACAAAAAAAAAATTATATATTCCTTTCCTCATTATTATCTTAAAAGGTTCAAGAGTTTGAGGTATCGTGAAGGAAATATGAATAACCTCACCCTGTTCTCCAACAATAGTTCCTAGACCTAGGGCATTACAGCATAGTAGAAAAGATAGTATGCTGTCATACATCAAAAAAAAATTTTTTTATTGTTCAGTCATTTCGGTCATGTTCGACTCTTTGTGACCTCATTTGGGATTTTCTTTGCAAAATGGTTAGCCATTTCCTTTTCTAGCTTATTTTTACAGATGAGTAAACTGGGCAAACGTGATTAAGTTACTTGCCCAAGGTCACACATCTAGTAAATATCTAAAGTCAGATTTGAACTTGAGAAGATGAGTCTTCCTGATGCCAGGCCCAGCATCTATCCTCTGCCCCACCTATCTGCCCCTACATCAAGAAAAGACCATGGAAAAACTTAAATCCATTACTTCAGTTTGCTAAGGCAGGGAATTATGGAGATTTTTTTTTATTTCTTTAATTTCCCAGTCACTGAATCTCAGATTAGATTTTTTTTTTTGGTGGAGTGTAGGGCATTATAATTTCATTGATTAATTTTGTTTTTTACACCAAATATATCTCTGAACATACTTGTCTTTTCTCCTTCCACCCCTGCTGGCCACCCCCATACAGCTTTATATTGTAGTTACCAGAAAGACTTAAAGAAAACCAAAGGACCCAGAGATAAAGTTCATACTTACTTGATAGTGTATGTAAAAGGTTTGAATCCATAGTCCTTCCTACCCCTACCAAGAAGAGGGAGATGTATTGTGAACTCTATTTCAGGCACATTACCTAGTATTCCCTACATATAATTAAATGCTTTTGTTAAATTGTTGATTCTATTGGTTAAATTACTTCTATTCAATATCCTTTTGAGTATAATGTTGATGCTCAAAAAGGACAAGCTTCACTTAATTGGGAATTTCACTTAAGGTGAACAATACCCCTGATGATGCCAGTTATTTAAAATGGTATTTTACTATTCTAATATTCCCAACAGTATGTAATAAAACCTCATTCATTTGTAGTAATTGAGAAAAAGAGAGGTGGGTATACATATTTGAATTTTTGAAATGATGTAGTCATGGCAAATTTTTAGAAGGTAGTTTTGTTACATTCAAATAATTATCACTTGAATAGCAACTGAATCCTAATAAAGTTACTGCTCCAATCAACAGAATTTGTCTAATTTGCATGACAGGAGCCTTTATTACTAGAGATGGTTTCCACTTATATTATACTTTTCCCCCTATTTTGTCATGTAAAGGAATATTCTAAGTATGATTAAAAGTGTTTTCTTAGAATCTTACACTATTTGTATTTAATAGGCATAATTTTTTTAAAGATACATTTCATTTTTCTTTTAATTTTATTATTTTTTATTTAAGCCTTTCTATTTACACTTCTGAATTACAAATTCTATCCCTCCTTCCCTCCCTGACCTATCCCATCCCTGAGATGGTAAGCAATAAGATAAAGGCTATACATGTACAATTATGTCAAACATTTTCATATTAGTCATTTTGTAAAGGAAGACTCGAATAAAAGAAAAAATGAAAGAAAGTAATAATAGAATGCTTTAGTCTATATTCAAATAATTTTGTTTTTGTCTTGTTATGGTCAGTTATTCTGATAGTTTTCCTAATATTGAACCTGCCCTGCATTCCTGCTATAAATCTCACCTGGTCATAGTAATATTTTATTCAACATTTTTGTGTCTACATTCATTAGGGAAATTGGTCTATAATTTTCTTTCTATATTTTGGCTTTTCCTAATTTAGGTATGAGCATCATATTTGTGTCATTGAAGGAATTTGGTAGGACACTTTCTTCATCTATTTTTCCAAATGGTTATATAGTATTAGGACCAGTTGTTCTTTAAATGTTTGGTAGAATTTGCTTGTGAATCCATCAGGTTCTGGGAATTTTTTCTTAAGAAGTTCATTGATGACTTCTTCAGTTTCTTTTTCCTGAAATTGGGTTATTTAAGTATTTCATTTCTTCTTCTTTTAATCTGAGTAATTTATATTTTTGTAGACATTTATCCATTTCATTTAGATTGTCAAATTTATTGGCAGGTAACTGGGGAAAATACCTCCTAACCATTGTAATAATTTCCTCTTTATTGGTGGTGAATTCACCCCTTTCATTTTTTTTATACTATTAACTTGATTTTCTTTTTTCCTTTTTTTAAATAAAATTAACCAAACTTTTATCTATTTTATTACTTTCCCCATAAAACCTGCTTCTAGTTTTATTAGTTCAGTGGTTTTCTTACTTTCAATTTTATTAATCTCTCCTTTGATTTCCAGGATTTCCAATTTGGTGTTTAATTGGCAATTTTGTGTAAGTACACGTGCTTCTAAGAAAGAGGTATAATCCTTACTATTCCCATTCAATTTTCTCCAGAAATCTATTATATATAACTTTTCCAGAATTTCATTTGCCTACTTAACTTCTTTCTTGTTTATTTTTTGGTTAGATTTATCCAGTTCTGAGAGGGTAAATTTGAGATCCCCCACTAGTTTAGTTTTACTATTTATTCCCTCCTGTAATTCATTCAATTTCTCCTTCAGAAATTTAGATATTATAATGTTTGGTGCATATCTGTTCAGTACTGATGTGACTTCGTTGTCTATGGTGCCTTTCAGCAAGATATAGTTTCCCTCCTTCTCTGTTTTAATTAGATCTTTTTTTTTTTTTGGCTTTTGCTTTGTCTGAGATCATGACTGCTACCCCTGCTTTCTTTGTTCCATCTGAAGCATAATGGATTCTGCTCCAGCTTTACCCTGGGTGTATGTCTCTACTTCACATGTGTTTCTGGTAAACAACATACTGTAGGATTCTGGCTTTTGAGCCATTCTGATATCTGCTTCCATTTTATGGCTGAGTTCATCCCATTTACATTTATAGTTATGGTAACTAACTGTGTATTTTCCTCTATGCTATTTTTCACTTGTTTATCCCTCCTGCCTTAACACCTATTCTTTCCCTCCTCCCAAATATTTTACTTCTGATCACTGTCTTCTCCAATATACCCCCCTTTTTTATCAGTCCCTCCTCCCCCTTTTATTTATCTCTTTTTACTTCCTTATAGGGTAAGATAGATTTCAGTATCCAAATGAATGTGTATGTTATTCCCTCTTTGAGTCAGTTTTGATGAGAGTAAGCTTTAAGTTTTGCCCACCACCCCCTCCATCTTCCCCACCATTATAATAGAACTTTCTTGCCTCTTTTAGGTGGGATAATTGATCCCATTCAGTCTCCCCTCCTCCATCTTCTAGTGCACTTTTCTTTCTCGTCCTTTTATTGTGTGTGTACGTATGTATGTATTTTGGGGAGTATCATCCTATCAAAGTCACCTTATATCCATACCTTCTGTCTACATGTAGTAATAAGGTTCTTAAGAGTTTAAGTAACAAATACACCTTTCCATATAGAAATATAAGCAGTTAAACATTATTGATTTCTTAATTTTTTTCTTTTTTGTCACTTTTTTATCTTTTTATGTTTTCCTTAAGACTTGTATTTGTAGGGCAAATTTTTTGTATTCGGCTCTAGTCTTTTAATTATGAGTGCTTGAGAGTCTTCTATTTCATTAAATCTCCATTTTTCCCCTTAAAGTTTATGTTCAGTTTTTTCTTGGTAAGTGATTCTTGGTTGTAATCCTCATTCCTTTTTCTTCCAATATCTCATATTCCAAGTCCTTCAGCTCTTTAATGTGGAAGCTGCCAAATTCTGTTTAATTCTGACTGTAGCTCCACAATATTTGAGTTGTTTCATTTTTGGCTTCTTGCAACACTTTCTCCTTGATCTATGAGCTCTAGAATTTAGCTATGATGCTCCTGGAAAATTTCATTTTGGGATCACTTTCAGGCAGGCATCAATGGATTCTCTCAATTCTTATTTTGCCCTCTGTTTCTAATACATCAGGGCAGTTTTCTTCAATAATTTCTTTAAAGATGTTTTCCAGGCTTTTATTTTTTCCTAATCATGACATTCAGGTAGTCCATGCTAACAGCATTTTACTGAGCCAATCTCTCACCTGAGAATGATAAAACAGCAGGCCAGAGACAAAGTCTAGGAATAAGATAATCACTTATTTAATATCATTATGAGAAACAGATTCACAAGTCAGGAATTACCCTGATCAGAATTCCACTTTGCGGAAGTGAAGGCAGAGATTATATATGTGAATCACAAGTGAGAGTGGAGGAGGAAAGGTAGATTACAAACAGTTATTTCCAGGGCAGTTTCTCATGACAAGCACCCAAATGGAAGATAATACAACAATTCTGGAGTTCAGTCTTTGTAGATTATTACTTGGTGGGTCACAGGACCACAATTTTACAATAGGAAGAGGTTCTATAATCTTTGATTTACTTCACTTAAGGTACACAGACAATGACTGTGAGTATTGTTAAATGTTTGATTGAACATTTCAAGCTGCATTGTGAGCTTTTAACTCACAAACTAGAAAAGGCAAATTTTAAGAAATCTGAATTATTAGTATATTCATTACACCTATCATTTTGATTAATTAAAATCATAATTCCCTTCACATCCACTAATTTTTATATTATCCCTCCTGGATCTATTTTCTAGGTCAGTGGTTTTTTCCAATGAAAAATTTACATTTTCTTCTATTTTTTTCTTTTTTTCTTTTGTTTGATTGTATCTTGATAGAGTCATTAGCTTTAACTTTCTCAATTCTAATTTTTAAGGAGTTATTTATTTTCTTCAGTGAGTTTTTGTACTTCCTTTTCCATTTGCCAATTCTATTTTTTAGGAGCTATTTGCCTCGGTGAAATTTTTTTTATATCTTTAACCTGTTATTGACTCTTTTTTCATGATTCTCTTGCATTACTCTCATTTCTTTTTTTTACGTTTTTTCTTGTATTTCTCTCATTTGTTTTTTTAATCCTTGTAAAGCTCTTCCAGGAATTCTTTCTTGGGCCAGAGACCAAATTACATTTTTCTTTGAGACTTCACATGTAGACATTTTGATGCTATTATTTTCTTTTAGGTTTATGCCTTGATCTTCTCTGTCACCATAGTAACTTTCTATAATCAAGTTATTTTGTTTTGTTTTGTCTTTTTATCATTTTTCTGTCTTTTTTTGTGTCTCTGTGTTTTTATGTGAAAGTTGAGCTCTGGTCCTCACTGTCCCAAAATTTTTAAGTTGGGGCTCAGGGTCTTACTGCTAGCTTTCATTGGACTTCAGGACTTAGCTGCTTGCTTTCATTGGAGAGCAGACTTCTCTTCTGGCTTGTACTGGGAGATGGGGTCTCCCTGTTGGCTTTCCCTGGTGTGGAGTGCAGCTGCTGGTAGGCCTCAGGGTGGGGCCTTGCTATTATGCTGCTATGGAAACAGGGCCTCTCTGCTAGTAGACCCTAGGGGAGATATCTTGTTTCGAGTCTGCACCAGGGTGGGACCCCTTTGCTGGGTTGCTATGGAAACAGGATCTCTCTGCTGGCAGGACTCAGGGGTGGGATATTGCTATAGACCAGCCCTGGGATGGAGTTTCATGACTAGTCAGCAATGGGGTCAAGACCTGGGTGGTGGCTTGTGCTGGGACTTGGATTGCTAAGGTGAGGTCTGGGTGTGCTGCATAGACTGCTCATTTACCTAGGAGGCTGCTGATTTGCAGGAGGGTAAGGCCTCATTCCTGCATTGCCTCAGGCTTAGAGCCCTGCTACAGGTCTTCTTTGTGATGCTTGCTACTGCTGCTCTTAGACCTCACTCTCCTCCCACCCCAGTGAGATAGAGCTTTCCTGTCTTATTGGTAAGCTGCTTTCCTGTTCCTGTATCAATTTTGAGGCAGTTTTCTAATTCTTTGGAGGGGAATTTGGGAGGGTTTCAGAGCGTTCCTTCCTCACTCTGTCATCTTGGCAATGGAATTCTACTCTTTATTTTTAACATTCATTTAAAAAATTTTTGAGTTCCAAATTTTTTCCCTCCATTTAACCCCTCCACCAGTCATTGAGAAGGCTAGATGTGTGATGTCACTTGTACATGTGAAATCTTACAAATCATATTTCCATGTTAGCCCTGTTTCCAAAATAAAAGAAAAATAAAGAAAGTCAAAAAATGCTTCAATCTGCATTCAAAATGCATCTGCTCTTTCTCTGGGGGCAGATGACATTTTTCATCATTAAATCCTCAGAAATTATCTTGGATAATTATAGAAAAGTCATTCACAGTTGATCATCATACACTATTGTTGTTACTATATACAATGTTTTCCTGGTTCTGCTCACTTCACTTTGTACGAATTCATGTAAGTCTCACCATTTTTTTTTTCTGAAACCATCCTCCTTATCATTTCTTATGTACTTTAGTATATATTTAGTATCTTTAGTATTCCATCACAAACATATACCACCCTTTTGGACATAGTTGTAAATTGTTCACCAGAGTGGTTGGAACAGTTAACAATCCCACCAATAGTGCTTTAGCATCCCAATTTTTCCATATCCCCTCTAACATTTGTCATTATCTTTTTCTGCCATATTCACCAAACTGTAAGGCGGTACCTCAGAGTTGTTTTAATTTGTATTCTTTAATCAATAGTGATTTGGAGTATTTTTCACTGTTACTACTGATAACATTATTTTCTTATTTTGAAAACCACCTATTCCTATCCTTTGACCTTTTAACAATTGAGGAATTGTTCATACTATTATAAATTTGACTTAGTTCTATAATTTGAGAAATTAGATCTTTGTCAGGGAAATTTGCTATATTTTCCCCCAGTTTCCTCATTTCCTTCTAATATTGACTGCATTGGTTTTGTTTGTATATAACTTTTTAAAATTTATTCAAAATTATTCATTTTACTTCTTGTAATATTCTCCATATTTTATTTGTTCATAAACTCTTTCCTTAACCATAGATCTAGCAGGTACATTTTTACATGCTCCCCTAATTTGCTTATGATAGCATCCTTTATGTCTAAATCATGTACCCATTTTGACATTATCTTGGTATATGGTATGAGGTATTGGTCTTGATGTAGTTTCTACCTGCTTTCAAACCTTCCCAGTAATTTTTTGTGAAAGAAGGAGTTTTTGTTCCAAAATCTTAGATCTTTTGATTTGTCAAACACTTGATTACTATGGCCATTTACTATAGTGTATTGTGTACTCAATCTATTCCACTGATCCACCACTCTATTTCTCAGCCAATACCGCATTTTTTTCATGATTGTTGTTGTTTAGTCATTCAGTCACATCAGACCCCACATTACCCAAAAGACTTTTTGTCCACAGGACTTTCTTAGCAAAAATGCTGGAGTGATTTGCCCTTTTTTTCTCCAGTGCATCCCCTCCCCATTTTATAGATGAGGAACTGAGTCATTTAGGGATTAAGTGATTTGCCCAGGGTCAGCATATGTGTAGAAGGTCATATTTGAACTCAGGCCTTCTTGCATTCAGGCCCAGTGCTCTATTCACTACTCCTTCTAGTTTCCCATGTTTCCATGATTACTCCTTTGTAATCAAATTTGAGATCTGATACTGCTACGACATCTTCCTTCACATTTTCTTTTTCATTTTTCATTGATTCCCTCGATATTCTTGACCTTATGTTCTTTCAGATAAATTTTGTTATTTTTTCTGGATTTCTATAAAAATATTTTGACGGTTTAATTGGTATGGCAACGAATGACACATTTTATTACTGATACATGTACTTCTGACAAACTCTCTGACATCATCTATCCCCTCATTCATACCCCAAAACTATATTTCTTAAAACAATTAAATGAAACCACCTATGGGAATGATTACTTGACTGACAGTTCATATAATGTGGTACCTTCATTGCCTCTTATATTTGATCTGAGTTTTGCTGTCATTCAGTTAAAAGTTTTTTCATCATTTTTAAGTTACCTTCATTCCAACCTAAATGTAAGTGAATACAAATTCCAAATGATTGAAATTGGAATAGAGTTTTTGCTGTATTGTATCCTCACAATGAATTAAAGATGATAAAGAACTATCTAATGGCACAAAAGAGGGAATGGGTTCTAATCTCTTAAATGGGGAACAAAACCAGTATGTGTCTGAGGGCAAGGTTCTAATTATTTTTGTTTATTAAAGATCCCAGGATAGCTCTCAGACGGTAGAGGTGATGTTCGCCTTGATGTCCTGGACCCATTCCAGATTAGGTAATTGCTAATTACAATCTGTCCACCTAATTCCCAATGCTCTAGCCTCTGAATGCTGTTTTTCTTCACTTAGCAATATTTAACTATTGTTTACCTACCAAGGTAGATGACTGTTAGAACAGCTGGTTGCCTTCTGCCCCATTGAGAGATATGTTTTGGCCTACCTTAGACATTTCTATGTGTAAAAAAGATAAAATATAACACCAGACCTTGCAACAACCTGGTATGAGACTCAATTTATCAAACTAGAAATTTTAGTCTTTTGGTGTCAATAAATATCTGAGATGGAAAAGTGAATAGATTAAATTTATATGATCAATGTAGCATACTGAGATGGTTAGCTGAGGATGAGATGTTATACACAGAACCACAAAAAGTTGGAAGACATAGCAGATATTATTTTTGAAGACAACTCTTAAAGATGTCTAGTGAAAAGAGCTCAGGAGAGAAGTAGTTAGGGCCAGAACTAGAATGATAGCCATGTGAGAATTAAATAGTATCTCTGTTGACTGTTACCTTTATCCAAAATTATGCTTTAATTTTCTCCTTTTCTGGATGCTCCTGAATAATGATAACTTTTTTATCCTCATATGACAAAAGAAGGAAGGGAGAGAGTGTGGGAGGAAGGAAGGGAAGGAGGAAGGAAGGAAGGAAGGAAGGAAGGAAGGAAGGAAGGAAGGAAGGAAGGAAGGAAGGAAGGAAGGAGGGAGGGAGGGAGGGAGGGAGGGAGGGAGGGAAGGAGGGAAGGGAAAGAAAAAAAGGAAGAAGCAGCCTACTAATTCCGAGGTAACCCATTTCCCTTCAGGATAGTTGTAATTGTTAGTGAAAAAAAATTTCCTTTTATTGTACCATATTTTTTTTTCCTTCAGCTTCTACCTAGTCTGTCCTCTGAGGTACAAGAGCAAGTCTAATGGCTCTTTTAAATGTTATTCTTCCCTATACTTAAATACATCTATCATATTCCCCTTTAACCTTCTCTTCATTAGGTTACACATCTATATTTAATTCAACAGACCCATTATGATCTCAAAGCCCTTTACCATCCTGTTATATTTTTCAGGTTTATCAATGTCCTTCCCAAGATGTGGTGACCAGAAGTTAACCTTGACTCCATGTGAGGTCTGACTGTAGCAGACTATAGCTTACCTCATAAATCTCAGATACTCTCTTTCTCAATTTTTTTATTTTTAATTTATGAAATAAAACAAACATTTCTATAACATAGCATAATAAAAAAGGTGATTGCACATGAAACTGCAAATCCATTATATATACTTGCTATTCCTTTTAAATATATAAGAAAGTTATTATGTATATTTCTTCTCTTCCCTTTTTTCTTCCCTTCCCCCTTCCACCATACCCTAGAGATAACTATCATTGGACACAATGTGGCCTATATTTGTAGTCAACATGTTTGTTCTGACCTGTGCTGTCTATACATTCTTCTCAGGGAAAACAAGTGAATTAAAAGTTGAAATGCTCTGTCATCCCTCTATCACCTATTATTATTGTACTATCCATTCTAAGCTGCAGTGTTTGATCCTTTTCTTTTCTCTCCAGAATGTGATCAAATTGTTCCTATAACATTTCTTCCTAGAAGAGGTATGTCAAGATGATACCCTATTACCCCATTCACCATTCCAATGACTTTTGGGTCCAAGTGTCCCTCCCTGGCCACCAGTCCCCTGTACATGTTGTCTCACTCTTTGGAATGTAAGCTCCTTGAGGACATTGACTGTATTTGCTTTTTTACTTATATCTCCAAAACTTAGTCCTGTATTTGGCACAAAGTAAGCATTTGATAAATGCAATTTCATTCACTAATTTATTCATTCATCCATTCATGTAGTCAATAATTCTCCAATATAGCTTTTAAATCCATTCTTATGTCCTTAGTTTTCATGGCTTTCATAGTTTTATTTTTTTCATAGTATTTAGATCATTCAGAGCTATAGTGTACCAGGACATAGCATGGTATATGAGTAGGCTAAGAATTTTAGGATCACAATGGTTAAAAGTGTTCCAGAAAAGGGGGAGGCCAGGTGGCTCAGCGAGTAAGAGCACCAGCTCCAGTGTCAGGATGACCTGGGGATCAAATCCAGGCTCAGATACTTAGAACCACACATAGAAATAACTGGCCATGTAACCTTGAGCAAGTTATTTAACCCCAATTGCTTTAAAAAAAAAACGTGTCCCAGAAAGTTAATTGTTACCAAATCATTTGGCAAATTCTAAGGATAACAGTACTGTAAAAATGAGAGGTCAGACCACAGGATATCAGGGAGAGATGTTCGGCAACCCTCTGTCATAACTCAGCCTTGGTCATGGTCTGCTTGAATTCATTAACCATTACCTCCACCATTCCTGAATGGGAATATTTTCTCTCCCCACTAACTTGTTCTCTTATACTATAGAAATATTAGTAATACTCTCTAAAACAACTGCATTCATCATCTATCACCACTGGTATTACTTGATCTCACCCTTTAAGTTCTTTTCTCATTAAAGAGGGAAAAGTGCTTAGAAAACTTAGATTGTCAGGGACCTCCTAGATTATCTAGTCCAATCTATGTCTGAATGGGAAATCTCTCAAGTTTCTGACAAGTGGTCATCTAGCCAATCTTTGAAAACACTATGTGAAGGGTTACCTTCCAGGGAAGCTGGTTCTGCTTTTTAGTAGTTCTATTAAGAGGTTGTGGGGTCCCCTCCCTTCTTATATCAAGCCAAAATCTGCATGTCTTCTATTTTTTTCATTGTTCTTACGTTCTTTGATAAAACAGAATAAGTCTAACATCTCTTCAACCCGGAAGAACTTCAACTATTTGAAGATTCCAATCATGTCCTTTCTTAAGTCTTTTTTTTTTAGTCTCCAGACTGATTAGCCAGAATTATGGGTAAACTCTATGTATAGCATTGCCATGATCTAACAGTCCATTAAAAAAAGGAAATGAAGTTTGTCTGACATGTCTTCTCTTTATTTCCTATGCCTAGCAATAGAAGATCTGAGTCAAAGATCATGAGCATTTTAGTAATTTTATTTGCATAATCACCAGTTGCTTTCCAGAATGGCTATACCAGTTGACAATTCCACAAACAATGCTTTAGTGTGCTTATCTTTCCACATCTCTTTTGACACTAATTAATCCATCTTTGCCAATTTGCTGACTGTGAGCCAAAACCTGGGGGTTGTTTTGATTTGTATTAATCTAATTATTAAGGATTTGTAGCTTTCCTTCAGAAGTATATTTTCTCTTGAGAGCTGTTGTTTTTCTTCAGCATATTTTAGTAGTAGAGCTTTGGACCTTAAGTCAGAAAGATGTGGATTCAAATCTTGACTCTGATACTTATAAATTGCGTAACAATAGACAAGTCTCTTAAACTCTCTGAAGCTTAATTTCCTCATCTGTGAAACAGACTAACAAAACCTGTAGTGCCCTCCTTAGTGTTGCTGTTATGAGGATCAAATGAAATAATGTGTGCAAAGTGCTTTCCAAACTTTAAAGCCTTATATAAATGTCAATTATTAGTGCTAGACTCCCTGTGCTCTCCCTCTTGGTAACTCCCTACTTCTGCCTTTTCAGCTAAAATATTTTTGATTAGTTTTGAAACATTTTGGCCAAATATATATATAAACCAGGCCTTGTGAGATATATTCCATTTCTACATTTCCATATTTAAAGTAATAGTTAATAAATGTGAATCCTATTCTTAAACAGGGAAGTTAGGTGGTGCATTGTATAGAACCCTGGGCCTAGAGTAAGGAAGACCTGAGTTCAAATTTGATCTCAGATATTTACTAGCTGGTTGACCCTGGGTAAGTCACTTCACTTGTTTGCCTCGGTTTCCTCACCTGTAAAATGAGCTGGAGAAGGAAATGGCAAACCACTCTAGTATCTTTGCCAAGAAAACCTCAAATGAGGTCATGAAGAGTGGGGTATACTAAAATGACTGAACAACAAAACTAAGTTCTCAAACACTATCTTCTTAACCTGATGGTCATGCACTCGATTCACTTTTCTCTCCTGAAGCCTTAGCTTTTGTAGCTGGGTAGTACTGATGAAGCACCACCAGTGAATATAGTAGTTATATCTTTGTTTTGCCCAGAACTTGGTATGATTTCTGAGTTCCTTGTAATAATATAACATAACCTTATGTGATAATGGATATTGGATAAGAGCAGTTAGTAGTTATAAAAATGGGACATCTCAGGAAACTTACCATAATATCCCAGGTAAATGACTCAAAAAAAAAAAGACAGCTAGGCACCCCATTGTTCATATTTTGCTTACAAAGGGATGCTTTCATGTTCTTCAGGTGGTAGTCAACCATGCTAGTTGCTGTAGCACAAACCTATGATCAGTACTACTGGGGTGGCTTCGGCTGATGGATCTCTTGAGCTCAGGAGTTCTGAGCTGTGGTGGGCTAAGACTAACTAATATGGTTAACCTGTAGGAGACAGAGGTGACAGGCTGACTAATGAGGGGAAAACCAATCCAGGTGGGACATAAGCAGGTTAGAGCTCCAATATCTATCACTGATGGGATCTAGCTTGTGAGTGATCACTTAAGTTTTAACCAGGGTAAGATAGGATCCCCTCATCATACACGCAGAGTCAAGTGTCAGTGAGTGTTTCATTTTCCTCTGCCCTGTTGGATAGATAACCTTTTTTTCCCTAATGAAATCTATGGATCCATATCATTATTTCTGGGAGCAAATTAAGTTACTTTTTTTTTAGAGTCTCCAATTCCACCCTACCATATAACTTGAAATGTCATGTCATCCTTATTATCTCCTTCCTCTTCCATGAGACATTCTAACATCCTGATGCAGGTTATCATTCTCCTCTGCCTTTTCAGATTCTATTTCCTTTTTTTTCTTTGAAGCATTTCCTCTAAGGAAAACTCTTTCCCAGATAACTTGGAGATATCCAGTCCTCTAACACTTTCACCTTGTCCTATAGTGGGAAAATCAATCTTTAACTTTTGCATGTATACATAATCACTAGGGAAGGTAAGTGAATTGTATAGAGTACCTGTTCTGGAGTCATCTTCCTGAGTTCAATTCTGGCAGGTCTCAGACACTTACTAGCTGAGTGATCCTGGGAAAGTCACTTAACCCTGTTTGCCTTAGTTTTCTCATCTATAAAATGAGCTGCAGAAGGAAATGGCAAACCACTTCAATATCTTTGCCAAGAAAACCCCAAATGGAGTCACAAAGAGTCAGACACGACTAACCAACAGAAGATAATCACTGAGCAGAGTATAAAAGAACTATAAACAGGGCATTCTTAAGGTTAGTGTTCATTCTTTTTGTCTGTTCCCATTACCCATCTTCCTCCTTCTGCCCCCACAAATTGATAAAAATGTATCAATCATCCTTTTCATTCTATTATAGGCATGCCTTATATTTTTTAACAGATGTGTTTCTGAGTTGTTTGTGAGTCATTTCTTTTAGTAAATCAAATAATATTATAAATATATAAGATAGAGGAACCCTGTGGTGAGCCTTTTTATAAAAGTGAGAAATTCTTGTGTGAGGTGAATAATCTCTTTTGCAAGCTAGTCTTTTTTGTGTGTATAGTTGGCTTTCTAAGTCAGAGCACAGCAGTAATTTGTGATGTGTGATCTTTCATTATAGTAGTACTGGTGAGATAGTCTGTGTCTAATATCTGGCATTACCCACATTGACAGAAGTGATTGAATTCCAAACTGAACTACATTGTTGGAGTAAATTACAATGTGAGGACGAAAAGCATGTTTTTTAAAACTTCTAAAGCATCTATGTAAACAACAACAATACCTATTAATAAGGAGAGAAACCAGCAACTTCATCAGAATATACTAAAATACTCTCTTTCCTCTACTTAGACTACTTACCTCTTCTGGGAATTTCTCTGTTCTTGAGTATGTCCCAGGGCTCTGTCCTGAGCTTCTTGTCTTTGCTGTTTACAGTCTTCCTTGGTGACTTTATCAATTCCCACAGATAACTAACTATTATCTCTGTGCAATTGATTCTCATGTCTATATACTAAGCTTTAGGCTCTCTTTTCATCCCTAGTATTAAATCATCTACCTTTTGTACATCTCTCTCTACCTAGATGTTCCATAATTATTTCAAACTCACCATGTCTTAGGTAGAATTCCTTCCTCTTTTTCCTAATTTCCCTTTTTGCATGCGGAGTACCAGGAGGCAGGTGGTGTTTCAATGGAGAGAGCACTAGATGGGGCATTCTGAGGAACTGAGTTCAAATCCAGCCTCAGGCATTTATTAGTTGTATTGCCTTAGATAAGTGACTTAATCTCTGTTTGCTTTGAGCCACTGTAGAAGGAGATGATAAACCACTTTTCGAATCATTGCAAAGAAAACCTCAGAGGCAATATAACAGTTCAAGGGGTCATGAAAAAAAGGTGGCCTAGCCATACCAGACTTTAATTTGTATTATAAAGCAGCAGTCATCAAAACTACTTGGTACTGGCTGAGGAATAGAGTAGTGGATCAGAGGAATAGAGTGGGTACATGAGACTCAGTAGTCAATGACTATTGTAATACACTGTTTGATAAACCCAAAGCCTCCAACTTCTGGGTTAAGAACTCACTATTTGACAAAAATTGCTGGGAAAACTGGAAAATAGCATTACAGATACTGGGCATAAATCAATATCTTATACCTTATACCAAAATAAAGTCAAAATGGGTGCACGATCTAGATATGAAGGTTGATATTGTAAATAATCCGGGAGAGCAAGGGACAGTTTTCCTGTCAGATTTATGAGAAGGGAAGAATTTATGACCAAGGGGTCATGAAAGGTCAGATGAAACAACAGCTACAACAAAATTCAGGGTACCACCATCCTTCCAATTCATCAGCCTTGCAGCATTGATTTTATCATCAACTTTTTTTTCTCTTTTATTCTTTTATCCTTCATATCTACTCACTCGCAAAGTCATTTTGATTCTAATATCTCAACATTTCTCAAATCTTTCCTCTTTTCTGCATTCACACATACAAAGTTCTAGTTCAGGCCCTCATTAACTTTCACCTGGACCATTTAAATAGCTTTCTAATTGGTCTCTCTCATATGTCTTCTCCAATCCATCCTTTCATAGCTACAAAAGAATGTTTCCACCTCAAAAGTTAACTCAATCATTTTTACGAGCTTAGGAGTCTGGTACTGTGTTAACCACTGTGGCTAAAAATAGAATCCCAAAGAAAGACAGTAGATGCCCTCATAGAGCTCACATTCTCATAGTGTAAGATAATAGAAAAAAGGGAACTGAAAAGTGGGAAATGGGTGAAGGAACCTACTTGGGGTCATGGTGATTAATTCCAACGTGTCAGAAGCAGTACTGGAAGAAGAGTGAAGGATGGCAGGACTGAACCCTTCCTAAAAATGGAGGTTCCAGGAGATGCTTATCAATGGGAGAAAGGGCAAATGGAGATGGAGGGGTGTTTTCTGATTAGAAGGCCACAGGAGATGAGGGGATTTCAGGGTCAGAAGGTAGCTGTGGAATGGTGGAATTCTAGAGTGTCAGAAGCAGAGATAGCAGAGAGTTTACCATATCTCTCCCCTGTATAAATAACTGTAGTGTCTCCCAAGGTAAAATCCAAACCCCTTGCATATTTAAAGCCTTACACAATCTGACTCCAGCCTACCTTGAAGGTTTATTTTAGAACTCTTTCCTTTATGCATTTCCACCCAAACTGGCCTAATTGTTGTTTCTCATGTGTAATATTTCTCTTCTAGATGCCTTTTCTTATCTTTGCACAAGTAATCTTCCATCTATCAATCCATAGACATCCATGTTCTGAATACATTCTTTTTTCACTTTTTCCCTGTAAATTAAATTTTGTTCAAGTATCACCCAAGTACCCAAGGCCTATCCCAATCTCACTAGTTACTAATATTTTTCTTTAGCCCTCCAAAAATGACTTTATGTGTGTATATAATTAAACATACATTTAAATTTATTTGTCTTTATATATGTTGTCTATCTTCTAACTCTCATATAAAGCAGCTAGGGTCTACTATGTGGCACAATTAATGGAGTGTAGGATTTGGAGTCAGAAAGACATGAGTTTGAATTTTAGCTCAGATACTTACTAGTAGTATGAAGCTGGGCAAGCCCCTTACCTTCTTTAGCATCATTTTCCTCATCTGCAAAAATGAGAATAATAATAGTGCCTACCTCCCAGGGTTGTACTATTTTTTTTCCAAGAAGCTTGCTTTTTATTAAGTAGTCAGGAAGCAGTCACCTACAGACCTTCTGCAGGTGCTTGGCAAACTGGAAGCCTCCAGGTGTTGCCCCCAAGAATGGGAAGATGAGAGGTTCAGCAGAGTCCGGGCCTTGAGGGAAGTTCTCTGGTTTGCAAATGAGATCAATCAGAAGGCAGAACTATCCCCAAACATAAGGCTCTTCAGACCCAGACTTGCTGTTCTGGTTTCCACTGCTGTCCAGAAAGAGACTCTCAGCCAGCGGGGCTTCGGTACTGTCCCTCTTCCCATACCACTGCCTGGTGACCAGATTGAGATATGCGGAAGGGAAGCATAGTAGCTACTGAGCTCCTCGGGGAAAGCGTCCCTGCTTGGGGACTTAGGCTTGGAGGGGTAGCCCTCCACCGGAGTCCCTAATCAGGTCAGTAGAGCCAGTAGCACTGCAGCCGAGCTGGTCCATGGCCTCTGAACAGTCATCATAGTATTAATATGGGAGGTTGGGAGTAAGAGGGAGATAAAGCAAGAATGGAGTTAGTGTAGAGGTTTTAAGCTGTTTGCTGGGTCCAGCTGCCTCCCAGGGGGTTAACTATTAAATGAGTCAACATTTTGTAAACCTTAAAGCAATGCATACTAACTATGGTTATTATTATTCTCCTTAAGAATAGGGATCACTTTAGGTTTTTTTTTTTTGGTTTGTTTTTATCTACAGTGGCTAACAGTAGGAAGTTAATAAGCAGTTTTTCAATATTAATGAATTACTGAATGCTTATTGGTACAGGTTACTTGCCCCTCCCCCATTCCAAAATGATTTAGCAATCCTTTGGCTCCTCATTTCTTTTTTTTAACTTCAAGTCGTATTTTCCAATACACTTTTATCATCTTCACCTGTGTGTATCTTTCCTTTAAAGTCATTGTGTATAAAGCTACATATTCACATGGTTTGGATGAACCAAGGACTTCATAGAAATTCTCTGATTTCATCTTCCACAATGAACTTCAGGGCATAAGTTGTGATTACATTTATGATGGTCTCTTTGCTTAAGCTCATCAAGAGCATTTTCCTTTTAGAAGATGCCATTTGTGCATGATACATTTTTCATTCAGTATGTTAGTCTAGGTGGCTCATCTAGACAGATTCCTTTCCTATGTTTGTCTGTTGCCTTTGGCCTCTATTCAGTGAATGACGTGTATTAATTGTCCACAATGTTCCAGGCATTGTGCTAGACACCCAGAATATAAAGAAAAGGCATAGGATAGTCCCTGTTCTCAAGGAGTTCGCAATCTAATGGTGAAAGATAGCACATTAAAAGAAGCTTTAAAGCAGGATTGGGTGGGAAGAGTATCTGGTACAATGAAGTCTTACAGCCAGGATGGGAAATAATGAGGTGAATATCCTGGGTAGCCTCCTCAAAGGAAGGAATCCCCCAGTTGTAACCAGAGGGTGTAAGGAACCCCAGGTACAGGAGGTGTGAGTTTTAGAATTGTTATCTTGTAAAATGATGAGATTCCAGGGATTATGAAATATAGGAGAGCATCCAGGTGGGAAATGATGACCTAAATGCCCTACAATCTCTCTTTAAATGGTTCTATTAAGATTATATTATATACCATGCACTGGGGTTAGATAGTGTAGATTATATAAAATTATACCAATAGTAATGATAGTTGTGATAATTCATCTTTATTTCTTGGTTTTGTCTATTATAAAAATATTAATGATTTCATCACCATGGAGAGTTCTCTGGGAAGTACATTGCTTTATATAAATGTCCCAGTGAGTTGCATGAGGTACATAGAATTTGAGTGACCTGAGTCACAAAACTAGTAAGTTTCAGAGGAAAGATTTGAGCCCAAGTTTTTCCAAGTTTTCTATTGCCTACCCACTATTCCATGTTGTCTCCACTCTTGTTCATTGTTCTCCCTCCCATTTGAACAAGAAGTTCACTTAGTATAACAAGACACTTCCTCTAGGTTTTTATTTCTGTGTTTGTTTTCAAAACAATACATAGATCTTATCCCTTACTCTTCTTCCAGGACAAGCCTCTCACATGAAAATGGAATTTTGTTTTGTTTTGTTTTGAGAAATTCCTAATTTGCGAGTGATTACATGCCACTTTCTGCTTTTATTCATAAGCATTTTTTCATACATAACTTGTTTAAATCTTATTGTGAGTTGTAATGGCTTTGTCATTATAACAAATCTGCTCTAGGTTCACAGACAAACTGAGTTCAAGTAGAGGGATCACTAGGAAAGAGTCGATGGGGGTTTGTACCAAAAGAAGACATCTAGTAAAATCCTCTTGTTTTTGAGAGAAATTTAAGCACACTGACATAGGATGTTATCTAAGAACTTCTTAGAGCAATAGGATTTTTAGTAACTCTCAAATGTTTTCATGGATTCTATGGAGAGAAGTGTAAGGGAAGAAATACATGTATTTCTTGATTTCAGTAACATTGGATAAATCAGTTCAGATGAAGAATATACAATCTGAACTTTTGCACCCAAAATAAAATCTAAGCCAAAATAAATTTGACTCCTGGGAGAAATTAAGTAACATCAATTAAGTAACATCCTTCTTATTAGGCAGTATTTATTGAACCTCCCCAAAGGACAGGGCACATTGTTCAGAACATTCAAGATATAAAACTCCCTGACTTACTTGAATCTGTATGCTAGACATGTGAATTTTGACCTTAGTCTTTAATTTTTAATTCCATCCGTAATAAAGAGGGTGTTTTATCAAATTACTAAGAAGGGGAAAAATATTTTTTTTCTTACTGAAATCAGACTGGAAAGGTAATAAGAAAATCCCAAGAGCCCATCAAGAATCCCATCTTCCCCCTATTTGCCAGTTGAGAAGGGATTGTCTAAGCCTGGGAGAGCTTGTGCATGGATTTTGTTAATTGAACTGAATATTTTGTTCTTTGGAGTTTGAAACTTCGTGACTCGTATGTCTAATCCATAACTCAGATACTGTGGGAAGTAATTCACTATATCAGATGAATCCTCTTCCACTGCTGGTTTTCTTATTTCTGTCTCATCAGAGATAGCAAATTGCTTCTATTGTGTCTAAGGCATCATTTAAACACAAGCCCTATTTGAAATGTAAGTGTAGAATAATGTTAACAGGAGAACATTGGCTTAATAATTGTGCCTAAGGTGGCAATTTGTACTTGTGGATGGGGGGTAGAGGTAACATATGTCCTAAAGTAATATATCTTCGGAGCAATCCCAGGATCCCAAATTGCTATGTTGATGAGGTGCATCTTCTAAGTGTGTGATTGTAGCTATTACAATAGAAAAATACATATTTTCGGGATGTTCTGACTTTTACAATATGAAGTAAGTTGTCAGTATTATAAAAGGGAGCCTTACATTACTGGATGATTCAATAACTTTGTGCCTTAACCAGGTCTGGTTATGTGTCTGAGTGTACCCCATCCCCCTTAACCCTTCCCTAAAATAGCACTGTTCCATGAGCCTATTCCTAATGTCACTATTATTCTGTAATGGAAATGTATTATTTTCCCTCAGACTGATGATGAGCTATGCTATCTGGGAGGCAAAAAGCCATCTACTATACAGTTTGATCACTTTGACTGGTGGTGAGGGCCATTAGAGAAAGTCTCCTTTGTACCCATTAGCAGTTATGCCAGTGAAATCAAATGGTGAGAGAACAAGTCAGACAGTACATCATCAAACTTTTTGTATTTTTTGTAATCAACTTAGATGAGTTTTAATGGTTTTGTCATTGCAGCATAATGTATTACTATGTTCCTTTGGTGCATTTTGGTCCAAGTCTTAGTATGCCAGTAGCGTGCCTATTTGAAGAATGAGATTGGTGGAGTAGGTGAGGGGTTAGGGGAAGAGGTAACAAACTGGAGAGAATAAAAACTGTGAAAATAAAATCTTTCAAATCAGTAATTCTGTGACTTGTATCACTGACACCATGTGTGTCTGAGAGTATTCCAAGCACCTTACATACCTACTGATGTTTTGTTTCAGGCTTAATAATGGTCTTAATTAACACAGTGAATGATAGTCCAGTGTTTATTCTCCATCCACATAGATGAAAACTGGAGGAATTGCCCAAGATATTGCCAGTAAAAAAAGAGCTTGATCTTTAAAGCTAGATATATGTCACCATCTCCAAAATAACACAATTAATTATTTTCTGCAGGGACCAATAAACAATCAGTAGGTCCGTCTCACTTTATTTTTCCATCCAGAAACATTTTTTTTAAATTGTACCATTTCACACAGCTTTGTGAATATAACAGATTATGTTATATTATGTTACAATATACAAGAGGTTGTGGTTTGTCCTTCATTCTGGAAGATGACCATGACATCAGGGAGATTATGACGTGACTTGCAATTGACTTTGATTTGAGGATCGTCAAAAGTCACCAGCTTCACTTTCTCCTCCAGAGCCATCTGGGTCAAGTGGCCAAATATCAATCAGGAGGACTAGAAATGTCGCAAGATGCATTGGGAGACCTTGGCCCTTTTAAGCTAAGGTTTTTTCAGGTTCTCACGTTGAGTGAGGCAATGACCATTCAGTAAACAGGCCTCTTTAAGAAGTGAATCAAGGGATGACCCCTTTCATAAAAAAACAAGAACGAACAAACAAAAATAAACTGGGAGGGGAAGACCTTCAGAGTTGCTGACCAAAAGAGAAACAGTTCCAATTTACATTCACTCTGAGTCAGGAGGGCCCAGAAAATAACCATTAAGTGGTGCTTGGCCATGGACCCAAGCATGGATTGTTGCTCAATCCATGAGATCCAGAGTAAATCGGGTTTAAGGCTTGGTCTTTGAGAAGGAAATCTAGCCAGTCAACCGAAAGTTAACTAGGTAACTTTTGACCATCAAAATTTGCCTGCCTTTGGGTAGAACACCCTCAGATGAGGGGAGAGGAGAGGTGGGGAAGAGAGGAGAAAGGAGAGGAGAGAGCAAGGGAGGGGAGGAGGAGGGGAAGAGAGGAAGGGAGAGGAGAAGAGGAGAGGGAAGGGGAGAGAATACAAAACAAACTAGAACTTTAAGTAGGGTGGAACACTTTTGCCTTGGCTCTAAAGGTCCAATATTTTGTAGCACTCATAGTTTTTAATAGAAAGCAGCAAGTGAGTTTAACATCTAGTTAGGGACAGTTAGTCCAACTGGATGTCACCCCTAGATGGTGCGGTGGATAGAGTGCTGGGCCAGAAGTCAGGATTTCTTGAGTTCAAATGTGGTCTCCTAGGTGCTCGAAAGGAGAACATACAAAATGAGAGGGAAGAGGTAAAGGGAGTTTACCGGAACTCCAAGAAAGCTTGAAACCACAGACTTTCCTCCTGGCTGGCTCGCCAACCCCTCAATAGGTTCAGCAGGAACTCTGTGATTCAGTCTTGAAAGAATTCAATAGGCCCAGGCTAACTTGGAGTCAGAGTTGTAAAAGTTTATTATACGCCTTACAGCGGGAAAGGATCCATAGGGAACCTGCAACCTTAAAGGGGTAGAATTAAGGTTTTTACAGGGTAATCCATAGTAGAGCCTGTGCCAATTATACTAACTAGGTGGGTCAAGGGCTGATGGAGAAGTGCCCAGTCTGCCACCCATCAGTGTCATGTTTGACAAGATTGATGTCTGGGAACCAAGGTTAACCGAGACTCAGTGGAAAATAGGCTAAGGAGTTAACCCAGAGATAGGGTCCTGAAGGATTCATTGAGGCAGCCAAGGAGTCAACCTAGAGATAGGGTACCAAAGGATTCATGGGGGCAGCAGGACACTATACAAGGGAGAGATAATAGTTGCCTAAGCTGGAATGTTTATAGATACTTCAGAGAAGGATTCATAAGAATAGCTTGTTATTGTTCCAAGCTGAGATAGTTGTTGCTGGGCAGAATTATTGCTCTGAAGCTAAGGCAGAGTTCTGCAGGGGGAAGGGGCAGAGTTGTTCTGAGACTGGGGGGTGGAGGGAGAGGTAGTGTGATTTTACAAACTGGTTTTACAAGTTGATGTTACAAAGTTTTATTTATTTATTTTTTTAAAGCAATTGGGGTTAAGTAACTTGCTCGAGGTTACATGGCCAGTTATTTCTGGGTGGGTACTAAGTATCTGAGCCCAGATTCGATCCCCAGGTCATCCTGACACTGGGGCCGATGCTCTTACTTGCTGTGCTACCTGGCTGCCCTGATATTACAAAGTTTTACAGACTGATGTTACAAATATAGATACCAAGCACCCCACCATTACTAATGTTACAAATTGGTATTACAAATTGAGTTTACAAATTGATTTTACAAACATAGATCCCAAGCACCCCATCAGTCTCAGATATTAACTAGTTGTGTGGCCCTGAGCAAGTCACTTAACCCTATTTGCCTCAGTTTCTACATCTGTAAAATGAACTGTGAAAGGAAATGGCAAACAAATTGGCAAAACTCCAGTATCTTTGCCAAAAAAAACCCATATGCGGTCATGAGGAGTCAGACATGACTGAAATGATTGAGCAACAGAAGTCCAACTGGTTTTATCTCAGATGACCTGATCCTCTGTCTACTCCAGTCATACCCTCTTACCTCAGGGTGGTGTTATCATATGTTGGGATCTCTTTCTTTATACTGTAGGACAGAATTTCTCCCTTTGGTCTTCTTCCCTGCCCCCCAATTAAAATTAAATTGGTTATAGGAGCATTTTTAGGTACTTGATTAGGGTAAAAATGTTTGTTGCTAGTGGTTGTTAGGTTTAAGCATTCTTTTTTGTTTCAGAATGATCCTCTATTTTCAGTAATATAGCCACGCTTTGTTCAGTAAGGTAAGAAACATTACAGTCACATTCAATTGACCTATATTCTAGAAAAAAAAAAAGGTCTAAATAGGCAATCAGTTGAAATCTTTGAAGAAGTCTTCTGTCTCCCTAGTGCTCCCCTTCTAAAGGAACAATTTTGCAGTACTGGTCAAAACACCAGATAGAATTGGGTCATTGGCATAAAGGCAATTTGGACATTTCCCAATGACCTCTGGATTAACCTGCTCTATTCCAGGGCTGGGAGATAGAAAGCAACCAAGGCCAGAAGCTGATCTCTATCAAACAGACTTTATCCTTAATTTCCATATACTTCACCTACTACCTACATTTCTCTAGATGAGACTACTGGATAGAGGTAGAAATATTCCCATCCTTAGATGTTTAAAGCTAAAAGGAACATTTGAGCTAACTATTATTAACAAAAGAAAGTATCTTTTGCAACTTATAAAATGAAAACAATTCACCCTTACACCTTCTCCCCATCCCCTGCTACAAGATTTTACAAAGGTCCAAGACACATTTCCACATGAATTTGGTAATCATTGTCAATAATATTATTTTTTTAAACACAGAAGACTAACTTGAGTGGTAGAACACAACTGTATAAATGGGAAGCAGCATTATGAGGCCATGAAGAGAATGAAATGAGGCAGGTACACACCCATAGACAGACATAATCATGCATCTTGGGTGAATGAGCCTCTGCAAATCCAACTTTATGCCTCCAGCTTTATAGTATTTCCCATCTCGTGATTCAGACAAGTAGAACAATGTAAGGTATGCAGTTGAGAAGATTGTTTGTTAACCAGCTGGGTTGTAATTTTGAAGAGTAGTTAGGTATTTAAATTTTATTTCACTACTGGACCTGCCTGCCAACATAATGGTGTGTAATGACTATACAAAGAATTGTGTATGGCTATTCATCAGTGCCAGGAAGGACTTCAACTAACCTGTTGCAGATCTGTGCTAGAACTTAGTACTTAAATCCAGAAGGGCTCACTCTAAGTGAGCTGCCAAAGATCACTCAATTAGTGTCAGACAGGAGTTTAAATGACCCAGTTCATTCATTCTGCCTTCAGATTTGACACTCTATTAGGATAAGCTCCCTCTTGAGGCATGTATGTGTATATGGTCTATTATATACAATATATTACATACATATGCATTATTTTCTAAAGTATTTATTCAATTATAAGTTTAAATAATATGCTGACAGGAGGTTATGCAACACACAAAAATGGAAGGAATATTTGATTTAAAGGTCACAAGACTGTTGAGTAGGATCTCCACTAAGAGATCCATGTTGATCCCAGAGTGGCTGGATGAATTCATAACTCTACCAATGGAATATTAGTATCTATCTTCCAATATTACTTCCAATATTAAATGATTCTATCTTTTGTCATCATTGTTAATTTTGCAATGTATGCATTGAAATCTCAGAGTTCTATTCAATTGCTTTTGTCTCATTTGTGGTGACTTGGAGCAATTTTCATATGGTTAATAGTATAAAACTCTTCTTTTGGAAATTTTTCATATCTTTTGACCATTTGACTATTGCTGATAGCACTAGGCCTTTCGTATTTGTTTTAATTACATATATATCTTGAGTTTCATATCTTTAACAGACATATTTGATACAAAGATTTTTTTAATCCAATTTAAAGTGACTCTTAACCTAGAAAAAAGATGAGAACATGTACCTAACAATTTTCATTAGAGAAGTGAGGGGCTATGTGTATGAAATACTGAATAGGCTGTCAGAGAATCACTAGATTTATTGGTTTTGCTCCAATTCTAAAAAATGTTACAAGGGAAGGCTTATTGGGTAGGGGATGAGGGAAGAGACATACTCAGAAATGAGTGTCAAGTGAAAACAAAGAATGTCAGTAAAACTTAAAAAGATGGGAAACTTTTTTTTTTATAACATCAGGTGCTTTGTTGATGATTTTCTTCTTGTTGAGAATCCTTCAAAAAACACATGCTGTATGGTCACACAGCTAGGAAGTATCTGAGGCCAGATTTTAAATTCAGATCTTCCTAATTACTCCTCTAACCACTGTACCACCTAACTCCCTGTGTGTATGTGTGTTATACACACATAGACATGTATATGTGTGCATGTGTGTGTCTATAGCATACTATATATGCATATTCCTATATGTGTATATATGTATGTATATGTAATATTAACAACCTATTACATACTATATAATTGTTAATATATTATATAATATATTTATATACAATATATAATACATATATGTGCTATTTTATGTGAAAATTAAATTTTTATGTATACTTTTTTCTATTGTTTTCTTCTTCACTGGTCCCAGTGAGAAATTCTTTTGTTGTAGTATTAAGAGTAACAATGATGATTTTCAGAAAGTAAATATTTTGTTTTCCCCATTGGTTTTTGATACTGAACTGCATAGGAAATGTACAGGCTCCAGTAGAAATTAAACATTAAAAGGGGAAATGGACTAAGAGCTTTTTCAGCAGATACAGTTGACATTCTAATTGTGATTCTCATTTCATCTTCTTTGATTCATGGTGTCAAGTTCTAGATGGAGACTATCTTTGGTCTTCCTCTAAAGTTCCAAATCTTAATATAGAAGCTAGAGCTCTAGAGAATATTTAACATATTTTAGGATTTGTTTTCCTTTACTGAAAATTTTCTTTTTAAAAATTTGTATCAACATTTTTTGCTTTTGGTCACCTTCATTAACAAACACATCCCTTTCCCTCTACCCATGCCCAGTGAACAATTTCTTGAAACAAAGAATAAAAAGGAAAGAAAAATAAAAACATTTTAAAAAAACTAACCAACATATCAATTGAATCAAACAGTGTAGACACTGATTCATACTCATATCTTATCTAATCTATGCTAAGAAGGGAAAGGTATATTTTTTTCTTCTTTTCTCTAGGGCCCAGTTTGGTCATTTAAATTGTATGACGTTCAGTTGGGATTTTATCATTTAATTCTATTTACATTGTTATACTCATTATGTATATAGTTTTCCTGTTTCTCCTTGCTTCCCCTTGCATCAGTTCAGATGTCTTCCCATTCTTCTCTAGATTATTCATATTGATAATTTCTCTAGATACAGTGCTATCCCCCTTATACCTGTGTATCACAATGTTTTTTAATCATTCCCCTTTGATGGCTGTGTCCTTTGTTTCTAATTCTTTAATTCCACCAAAAAAAAAAAAAACACTGTACCAAATTTAAAACTACATCTAATTTAAAAATTAGCTGCTTCCTATCTCTCATTGTTCTATTAAATGAATAGAACAATGATACTTCCTGGGTACCAGTCCAAAGTAGTGAAAGCAAGAGATCAAGATTACTGAGAAGAGGATACCGCATGTCAGCAAAATTCATATGTGCTTTACAGTTTGTAGCAAATGTGGTCACAGTCTGTGTGTGTGTGTGTGTGTGTGTGTGTGTGTGTGTGTGTAACAGGAAATAACCCTTTATGTCTGCCTTAGAGAAAGTTTGTAGGGTAATGTATAACAAAGCTGGAAAAATAGTATGGAATCAGATTTTAAAGAAATTTAAGTATAAAATATAGAATTGTATATTAAATATTTTCTTCAAGAAGAATTTCAAAGAATTTTATTTTCCCTAGAGCCGGGAAACACCAGGAATTTGGAGGAAAAAATATACATCTCTCTGTCTCTCTCTGTCTCTCTCTCTCTCTGTCTCTCTCTGTCTCTCTCTGTCTCTCTCTCTCTGTCTCTCTGTCTCTCTGTCTCTCTCTCTCTGTCTCTGTCTCTCTGTCTCTGTCTCTGTCTCTGTCTCTCTCTCTCTCTGTCTCTCTCTCTCTCTCTGTCTCTCTGTCTCTCTCTCTCTCTCTCTGTCTCTCTGTCTGTCTGTCTGTCTGTCTGTCTCTCTCTCTCTCTCTCTCTCTCTCTTTCTCTGTCTCTCTGTCTTTGTGTACGTGTGAGAGAGAGAGAGAGGAGGAGGAGAAATGGTAGTGCCTCCCTGCTGTAGTTATTGTAGTAGTTGTAGTTTTGTAGAAAGGAGATGAAATGAAGGGAGGACCACTAGAGGTATCTAACACAGTAACTGGAGAGTCTCCTTCCAAGTCAGGAAGATCTGAGTAGAAATCCTACCTCTGATACCTCATGATATGAGGTATCATTGATTGTGGGCAGGTCTTTTAACCTCTCAGTGCCCCAGGTAACTTTGAGATTAGAAGAAGCTAAACTGCCTTGGTTGAAAAAGTCTCCTCACCAGGAATTCACCAGGAAATCCAATGGAATGACAGATGCATTTTTTTAAAGCTATTGGGGTTAAGTAACTTGCTCAAGGTTACAAGGCCATTTTTTGGTGTGTGGGTGTTAAGTATCTGAGGCCAGAACCGATCACGCATCCTCCCCACTCTGGGGCTGGCACTCTTACTCACTGCGCCACCTAGCTGCCCCCAGATGCATTTTTTTAAATGTCTGACATAGAAGAAAAAGGAGAGGAAGCTGGGAGACAATGAAAGCAGGAGCAAGTGTTGTGAAAGACAAACAAAATCCAGACGTGTGCTTATCTCTGGGTCCATCTTTCACCAAGCCGGCTTTTAATTTCTCCCTGTCTTCAGCAAGGCTCCCTGATTGTCTTCTTTTCAATGCTGATGATCTTCCCTCAACATCCCCAGAGTACTGACTGCTTAAATGTCTGAATGCATGTGCCTGAAGTTCTTGTCTATTACCTGGAATCTGAGGGGGAAAGGGCAGACTTCATATTCAGATGCATTTACGAGTATTTTCAATCAATCATGAATTTATAATCCAACTGGGAAGATGTGATTCAGACACAATAGTCCGTCTGCTTCAAGTGTCTGCTTTAAAATTGATCAGCTGACCAAGTTAAGTTAAACATACACACACACACACACGCGCACACACACACACACAACTTAGACTTTGTTTTCTTTCTGGGAAATAAAGGAAGACAAAAAAGCCCAGAAACCCAGCAGCAGCAGGTGCTGCCAAAATGTTACTCTTCTTATCTGAGATGAATTCAAGAGAAGAGTAAAGAAATATGTAATTGCTTCACTCTCAGGCTGCTTGGAAGGAGCCCATAGCTCTCTGGTGTTATCCGTTTATTTGATCTAGGGGAAAAAGGAAGCAAAAAATAAATTAAAAAAATACACTTTCCCAAAGGCTCACATGAAGTTATTCAAACAAGCCAAAATAATTTTTATCTGCTATGTGTGTAAATATCTATTTAGGGAGAGGAATCCTGGGTGGAAAACTCTTTCTCATGTGTGTCTTTTGCCTCTCCCCATCACAGACTTGCAAGTGCTCATGCTGATAATGTACATTGGCACAGAACAGCACAAAGCAACACAAATGTCCAATGCAAACTTCTCCTCTACAAAATATTTCAGAGGTCCTTGTTTATTTAAGTCACACATAAGACTTGAAATTTCAAAAACAAAATGTTTAAAGGGGAAAAGGGTGGATATTCCTTCCCTTTATATGAAGAATTATGATTCAAAATAACCTAGTGGAGGAAGGCTTTCTACCCCAGGAGAGAAATTGGAAGTATGTTTCCTTTCCCATTTTGGCAGTGTCCAGAAGGTAGCCTTCTGGCTCTGCAGGTCACCTCTTATTTATTCAGTACGCAAGTTGCTTCCCTCCTTTGGATCCGATTCTGACTCATGTTTTCTCTCTCCTAACCTCCTTCTTCTCCCCAGATTTTGTTTCTGTCTTCCACTGCTTTTCTCCCTGTTTTCTCTTTCCCTCTTTTTCTTTTAAAGAGTTCCAGAATCCTGATAGTCATTGGGATTTAGAAAGTTATCTCTTATATTATCTTAATACCCTACATCTAAAAATTCCAATAGAAAACAGTCTAATGTCCTAATGTCCTTAGACATTGAAGTAAAAGAAATTCTTGCCATCTCACCTAAAACATTCTTATATTCTAGCCTGCAATGGGTATATCTTCCACAATCCACTAGCCAGCAACTTTGACCTAGTTGGTAAAATGACTCAATTTCCTTTGGCTTATTTTGTCCTCATAGCATCTGTTTCTAAATTGTGACTATTGTAATTGCTGATCCACATAATCTCCAAGATATCTGTATTGGACTTGAGTTATGGTGTCCAATAAACTGTCAGGTCTACTCTTATTTCACTATCCCTCAATGATGCTTGGCTTTGAACAGAATAATGCTGCATTGCTATCTTACATTTAGCTTATGGTAAAATATAAGCCCTTGTTCGTTTTTCTGCCATACTTGGCAAATGACTTGGTAACAGGTGCTTGAACTATGCTCTCTTTTGGTTACAGGCCATTGCCAATCTTGCCCTGAAGCTCTTCCAAGGCCTCTTGTGGCTCAGCTTCAAGATTCTGTAACAATCCTCTTGAATAGACATGTGCCAATTCTCTTCTCTCATGAGCAAGGAAATTTGGATTTTCAAAATGGTGTTCTTCATTTGACTGACTCCTTAAATGTTACAAAAACAATGGAATGGAGTAATGTCACCTTTCCTTGTTAGTGTTTTTTGTGACCAAAGGTTCTCTTTTGGCCTCCAGAATCTTACAATACATTAAACAACAGCAATACTAAGCTTAGTTATAGTATAACCTCTTTGCAATGGGGAAATCATCCTCAATTTGCAAAAAATGACTTTAAATTACTTGATTGCTATGAGTATTAAGTTTCTTTCCCAATGGATACTCCCATAATAATGATGATGATAGCAAAAATAGCAATAATATATATGCATATGTGTATATAATCATAGCTGATCCCAATAATAACCCAGTGAAGTAGATTCTATTATTATATTCATTTTACAAATAAAGAAACTGAAGCTGAGGGAGGCTAAGTGACTGGTAGGAGTCTTGAGTCAGAATTTGAACTCAAGTCTTCCTGACTCCCAGTTCAGCACCCAGTCCAATCTAACTGCCAACAGTTATTTCCAAATGACACACAAGACATTGGCTCCCATCTCAAGGGCTTAGAGTCCAGAGGAAAGGGAAAAAATATAATGGTTTTTCTTCATACCAACTCATGTTTGCTATGAAAAGAGAAAGGAACTTCTGAGATCTCTCAATGCTCCAGGTCATTTGATTTTATAATCTTGTAAATAGAAGAGAGGAATAAATGGAAGGGCGACAAGAAGAAATTCCTGAAAGGATCTGCACTCACTTGGAAGGGAGAAGTGCAAGGAAATTTGCCTAAAGAATTCTGTTACCAGTTGCTTCCAACTCTACTCCCCCCCCAAAAAAAAAACTGCTCATCTATTCATTCTGCCAGGATAGCTGCTAAATTCCATTACATTATTCTTCAGCCTCATCCTTTTTAACTTGAAAGATTCACCATATCCTCTTTTCTTTTTCCTGTGGTAGGAGATATCACAAGGAGGTGGGAACAATGTAGTATAGGATAGACTTAATGAGCCTCCTTCCCTGCTGGTGTATACTCTCTTAATTTCCAGAGGGATTACTACAGACAGGGAAAATGCCATAAATAGTTTGTTCCTTTTTTATCTGATGCTTTGGTGTTTGGGTAGAGCAACTCTGAGCTTATCCCTTGAAGTTCAGTTAACTCAGAATAAGGAGTTGTGTTTCCTGATTTTTTTTCTATCCTTGTTGCCTGATGCTTGAACATGTACCCTTGGTCATTCTAGGGGCGGGCTAGAAGGAAGATGAGAGAGGAATAGGAAGGAAGATTCAATTTTGGTCTAATCTTTCCTGGCAATCTGTGTTTTTTATTATTTTCTTCTATCACAATAAATCACGTTCTAAGGTATATGAAAAACAGACTCATCCTTGTGTCATTGGGCATCCACCTAACAGCTACTTTTATGTAACCTGCTCAGAAAGCAGAAAACTTAGCTTGAACATGGAAAAGCAGAGGTTTAAAGAGAATGGGATCAGGGAAGTGTGAAAAGTCTTATTTTCTGTTTTCCTAATGGGATAACTTCTCTATGCAGCTAGAATCTCAAGAAAGGCATTTTCCTTTTAGTCATAGAAGGCAGATGTGACAGCCTAACTTTGACATGCACACTGATTTTGGAAATACATTCTTCTTTTGGCTCATGGCCAAAGGAAACATTGGCAGTACGGAAAAAGGTGAGTCTTAAATTGATCTTCATTCTGCCTGGTATCAGCCTTCCCTATTGCTCACCTTGAATGTGATCTTAGACTTCCAGTGGTTGATCTTTCTGACATACTTAAAATACAAAGGCAGCTAGAAGGCACAAGGAATAGAGATTTCTTTTAATCTTGATGGGAAAACTAGGAGAAAAGAAAAGACTGAAATTAACAAAGATCTAGAAGGAAGAAAACTTGAAGACCTTTAGCACATACAGGCAGATAAACCAAAAGGGAAGACATTAACAGCAAAAGGAAATATGGCATCCAGATCTAGTAAAAGAATTCAGGTATTTATGAACCAATATTGCAAAACAAAGGAAATTATTCAATCAATCAACTAGCATTTATTAAGTACATACTATGAGCCAGACATTATGCTAAGTACTGAATTCCCCAAGTGCAGAGACTGTCTTACTTCCTTTTGTTTGTAAAACTATCATAGTATAGTGCTTGACACATAGGAAATGCTTAATAAATATCTTTTATTTTATTTTGTATAAATAAACCGGTTTTCATACCTGGTGCAAATTATGTTAAAGTTAAGTTTCAACATGTTCATTAAGTTTGTTTTTTCTTGTGGCCTGTACAGAAGCCAGTTCAAACATAGGAATTCATCTTCTAATGCAAAGATGTCATACATAGAGAACAAAAGGTCATATTTCTCTTAATCTGGGAAAAATGGCAAGGTTTTTGTTGCTGTTGTTGTTTGTCATTTATTTTTTTAGAGATAGTACTTGGAAGAGCTGAATAAGACCCAACATGACTAGGAAAGCAACATGCCTTTTTGTCAGAAATGGACTTCCTGGCAGTGTTATCAGGAATTTTTCCCAATTATGTGCTGTGATTTCAGTGACTTTTGTCCTATCCATTTATTCTAATATCCAATTCTAATTAATTGACATTCTACCCAAGGTGGAATTAAGAAGAAAAGACATAATTTGGCTAATGGAGGCAGAAGGCAGCCTACAATGGCACAGCTTCCAATTAGTCATGGGGTTAAAAGTGAGCCTGTGTCCCCTATTTTCCTTTGAACTTCTCTATGAACCACTCATGCAAATAGCTATGCACAGACCCTTGCAGATAATCCTTCATAAATCACTACAGGCTTCTTGTGACTGGAAAGAGACATCTGCTCCTTTTGTTATAATGCCTTTTAGATGGAAAGATTAAACAGATTATATCTTTGGAGTACTATTTATTGTAAGCAATATTGGCTCCTATTCTATGAAGACATTATAGAGAAGTAATCAATTGCTTGGGTAAGTGGATTTCTGGTTAGTAGCATTCCTAGCCATTACTTGGTTACTTCCCCTCACCCTCCATTTAATTTTCTTTTTTGCCAGGATGACAAACAGCCAGTAACTTGTGCAGAGAGCTTAGTTGATGTTGCTTTGCTAGGTATGAATTTACTCCTTTATCACCACTCCTCAGTGGGCACAGCCAAGTTTAGATTGTTTTTCAGATACAACGAATGTAAACACCAACTGGGAAGAGAAAACACTTAAGCTAAGTGACAAGTCAGTTGGAAAAGGTACTACTGGGGAAGCAATTGTAGTCTGTGAACAATATGCAGTTAGGTGGAATGTTTTCTAAAGGAAGGCACATATGAAAATTAAGCAAAGTCCCCTTGCAAAATCAGCCAAAGTCCCTTCAAATTCCATTTAAGAGGTACTAGGAAAAAGGGCTAGAGAAGAGAGGTCAGGCATATGCCTAAAGGGGAATAAGCAAATTATGTCCTCTTAAATCTTTTCCATTTCTTGTGTTGACAAAAAAAAAAGACAAGAAAAACCCCAACAAACCTTTCTTTTGAAAAGTGAACAAAGGGCTCAGAATTGTTTTTAGTCAAGGGATTCTATTTCATTATAGTGGAACTGAGGTTAATAGAAGAATGTCTTGGTAGAGCATCACAGTTCTTAGAAATATTCTTTCCTCCCTATCTATCAATTCAGTTTTGTATACACTTATTATATGCCTAACAATTGTACGTTTAATTCCAATGTGATGAATCATAGATGGTAGCAGAATAGAAGGTTTGCTTCTCATTTTAAGATAGGGGAAAGGGATAGAGATAGAGACAGTAATTAGAGCTGTGATTTCACTGGAATTCCTGGTAAGGAACTGCTTCTACCAATGCAGGTTCAATAACTTCTCAGTGATTAACCATCTATTATAAAATTTGGCCTGGTGGTATTGGGACAGTCTCCTCTTAAGGGAAACTATAGCTTATAGAATTTAAGCACGAAAACCATTGTTAGAAAATTAAGCCTGATGATCTTGAGGACAAGACCTTCTCCCCTTAAGGTAGGTTGTGAGTTTATAGAATATACTCATGGAAAAATACTAAAAATAATATTTTTGAAGGTTAGTACAGTTGTGTTTCCCAAATAATATTTTACCTACAATCAGCTTTTTTCTCCCTGATAATGAATCCCCCAAATAATATTTTGCTTTGACCCCTCATATGCAAATCTACCAGTCCAGAGGAGTAGTCACCCAAAATCAGAGTATAAGAACCTCACACTCAGAAAGGCCCTTTGGATCACACTCTTCCCTCCAGCAGGGACACACCTTCCTTCTATAACACCCCCTTCCTGTTGAGTGGATCAGTGTCTCTGTGCTCCCCATTATAGTACCACCCTTGTGAGGGTATATTCCTGGCTTATATGACTTTTTCCCTTTCCCTTTCTTCTTCTTCCCCATTACTTTCAATAAAGCTTTTTACTGAAATGATTCCTATTGTTTAACATATTATCCTCTGCATCTGAGCTCATTTTCTGATGTCTCTAGCTGGCCCTCTGGCCTTTCCTTAGACATAAACTGGCTAGTTGGAAAAGGACATTAACCTATTGATAGTTGTACCTCTGCTGGGGGAGTAGAAGAATTGAACCCAGTAAAATAAACCAAGGGTCAATAGGGGAACCCTATATCCTTCCCCAAGGGACTCCTTTATGCCAGAGGACTATCACAACATACCATTTTAAAGTTACCTAGAACTTTTCTAGATTAAGCGACTTAACTTACCCAAAATTACATGGCCAAATGTAGGAGAGGTGGAACCTAGGAACCTCATCTTAGATGGTACAATTGAAAGATTGATTAGAAGATCATTCCTCCCTAATATGTACTGATGGATATTTTGGGTTGGGTAGATCTCTAACCAGTCCAAGAAATTCAGACTGGGTACAGAAATTCAAGGGAATATTTGTAGACCATTTATAGATCAATGGATATACAGATAGAAAGATAGGTAGGTAGATAGATGGATGGATGGATGGATGGATGGATGGATGGATGGATGGATGGAT
>NW_027185809.1:39066261-39159957 GCF_028583685.1 Petaurus breviceps papuanus
GATGGATGGATGGATGGATGGATGGATGGATGGATGGATGGATGGATGGATTTATGGGTAGACATATAGATAGATGGATAGATGGATTTATGCATAGATATAAAGAGGATAGATGGATAAACATAACAGATAGATGGATATACATATGAATATATATATTAAAATAAGGGTTTAAAAGGATATAATTTTTAAAAAGACATGTTTTCTCCACCTCTGAATTTGTGAGGGTCACAATGTTGGATCAAAAAGACATGCTTCAGGGAAGTAGGCATTCCACCAGAACTCAGAAATGTCACACATACACAAGTAAACCAACCAAATTATATCAGCCTTTGTAAAATGAATGTTGATCCTACCATATCACTGCTCATTTTAGAAGGTTCTATTTATGAATCAATTCAGATTATCATTTCATCTCCCTGGACTGCTGGGATATTGGCAGAGGTGGGGTTGAAAGGTACTAAAGATAGCATTCTGTGACCTAAAGCAGATTCTTTGCCAGAGGTCCACCTATTTCAGGGGATACTTGAATTTGTAAAAATTACATCTTAATCTCAATATAATTGGTTTCCTTTGTAATCATGTGTATTTTATTTTATACACTTAAAAAAAACATTATTTCACAAAAGGTCCATAGGTTTAACCAGACTTCCAAATGGGTCTATGAGAAAAAAGATAAGAAGTTCTTCTCTAAAGAGATTGATATAATTCCTTTTCAGCTAGGTTAAGTGGGTTAAGGTTTTGTGAATGTGGGTTTCATTTTTTTGTGAATGTGGGTTACATTACCTTAAAAATAATCTTTTTATTTCTATGTAGTTAGTAGAAAATACAAAAGAAAATTTAAAAGATTGGAGAATTTCCATTTTATGATTTTGAGTCTATAGCAAACTATTGTTGACTTATCAATTAGTTTATATCCACCAGTCTCCATTGTGTGTACTGGTTTTGCAGCATGTGAAGACTAAGGTTTTGATTTAACATACAGTGCCATTTCAAAAGATACACCTGTCTCCCTCTTTCTCCATCTAACCACACATAGCCATGGCAAAAGTGACTTTTTGCTTTCCTTTTCCCCAGGCCTTGGAGAGGAATGCATCCTATATATGACATTTTTAATAAGAAAATTAATCACAAGTGGGATGCCAAATTCAAGTAGATTGCTAGCTATGGCATGGAGTCTTTTATATATGTGTGCAAGTTTAGCAAATGTAGTAGGAAATGAAAACAAAGCAGAAATAAAAAGCACACACACACACACACACACACACACACCCAGCACATACCCAATAAAAACTGAAGCTCAAATTTTTTTACATGATATTCTTAGTATCAGAAGTTACTTACTCAGGGTTCCCTACCTCAGTAAATTTATATGACTTGTATACATATATGTGTGTATTTATATACATATATTTATATATGTTCATGTATGATCTGTGTGTGTGTGTATATATATATATATATATATACAGAGAGAGAGGGAAAGAGAGAGAGAGAGAGAGAGAGAGAGAGAGAGAGAGAGAGAGAGAGAGAGAGAGAGATGCATATATAACTTGTCAGGTAATCAGTTTCTATTTTTAGTAAAATGAAATTTCATTTACCAAGCTAGAATTTTTACCTTCGTATCAAAAAGACATATAGTATATGGATAAAACACACACACACACACACATATATAAGTTTATTCACATATAATATGCTTAATATGCTTGTTGAAGCCTCTCGATAACTATATCAAGGCCTTTAATACTAAGGTAAAATTCTATCTTAGAAAATGAAATTTCATTTTCCTAAAAATTTTCCCTATGATAAGAGGGAGGAAAGAATAGAAGAGACCTGTAACATGTTGGGTGACAGATTCAGAATACACAAAACTCTCACTATTCTAAAGTGAGAGTCTGAATCTATTTTCAGGGCTAAGCTGCAAGTCCTAAGCAAACATAGTAACCATACTCTGGGGACCACCCTCCTCAATTCAAGTGGGAATTGAAATAGTTATTCCAGTGCATATTGCCCCATTGTATCCTCATAGCTTAGCATAACACTTGGCATATTGGAAGCAATTAATGAATTGTTGTTACTTTAGCAACTAAAAAGATTAAATTGGATAAAAATAAATATAAATCAACAGTACTAGGGCATGATGGGAGAGATGTTACTGGACAATAGTTCATATTAAAAGCACCTGAGAGTCTTGGTAGACCATGAAGTCAATGTAAGTCAACAGTTTAACTAGGCTACCAGAAAAGCTAATGGAAATTTAGGCTGTATAAATGGAAACATAACATTCCATATTAGAAATGTGATAGCTTTGCAATCTGTCTTATTCAGTCCAGTTCTGGAGTTGGTTTCAGTTTGGAGTACAATGTTTTAAGAACAATAGTGACAAATTGAATCATATTCAAAGAAACCAGTTTGGGTTCTGAGGGAATTGGAAACCATGCCATAGGATAAGCAGCTGAAGTAAATTAAGAATGTTTATTTACTCCATAAAAGAGTATTTGTGGGTGGGGAAAGAGCATTTTGACTCTTTTGGAATACTCAAAAGACTATCTTCTGGATAAGGGATTAGATTTAGCAGAATTAAACGTTGATTGGATGAAGAGACTGATTTCGATTCCACATAAGGATCCTAAAAATTAGTGCTTCTCAAGTGTATAAAGGGTATTACCTTAGGAAGCAGAAGTTCCCCACCCTTGGAAGAATTTAGGCAGAAACTATATAAAAATGTTTTGGTTGTATTGTTGACCACCACAGTAAGAGACATTTTTGTTTAGATATTGATCAAATTACATGACTTTTAAAGTCTATTTCAAATCTCAGATTCTATAATTAACTAGTCCTATATTAGCTTATTGACTGAAGAGGACTTTTAGAGATTCTCCATTCCTATGCCCACATTTTAAAGATGAGAAAGGTAGCCTGGAGTGTCTAAATGATTTGCCTAAGGTTGCACAGAGATTGTAAGTAGCAGAACTGAGATGAGTACTTGGGTTTCCAAAACTATAGCACCACATGTGATTCCTATCAGCACTTCTCATAGCATTATACCATATATTCAGTATTGTTGAATCATTGCAGAGCAGCTGCTACTTTTACTATTAGAGTTGGCAGCCTTTCATTGGTGGTTTCTATAACTCTTATGTAGCTGAAAATCAGGTAATAAAATATTCTAGATCCTTTAGTTTCATCTGAATGAAAGGTGTTACATGAACATAAGTTATTGTTTTAAAAAAATAAAAGCATGACAAATGGTTTTGTAAGAGGATCTTGTCATGATAAAGAAATATCTTTTCCCTTGACTGCATTCTAGAAAGCTCATTTCAGTCTTCACTTGTGAGTCCTTATAATTTTTGTCTACGTAACTAAGAACTCTTGTCAAGTCAACTCTTGGACCAAAGTCACTACATGTCTTAAGTAGACTTTATTTGAGAGTTATCCTCCTTCAGAAAAAGATTAATTCCATAGTTTAAAATCAAAGCATCAATTGGTTCAAGTTAAAAAGTAAAGCTTCAAAAAAAGCACGCTACTTTTGTGCATACAGATTTATACACATCTACACACACATATACATATGCATACATACACATATATACAAATGTAGGTATATATGTATATATACCTATAAATGATTTTCTTCTAATTTTAAATTTTATTATAATACCATCTATACCACCTTAATTCTCAAATATATGCTTGCTCCTTCCTTTACCCAGACAACCATCTCTCATAACAAAAAATTACTCTGAAAAGAGGAATAAAAAAGTTCAGTGATACTAACCAACATATCAACTCAATTTGACAATATAAGTAAGAGAGTGACATACAATCTTTGTCTCTTAGCCAGTTAAAAGCTCGGTCATTATAATTACACAATGTTCATTTTTTTCATGCTTTTTTTGGTGGCTTTTTGAAGAGCAATTCAGGTTAAATGACTTGCCCAAGGTCACATGGCTAGTTTTTGTGTGAAGTGTCTGAAGCTGGCTTTGAACTCAGGTCCTCCTGACTCCAGGGCTGGTGCTCCATTCACTGTACCACCTAGCCACCCTAGTTATGCTTTCTTTTTATGTTGTTATAGTTAATGTGTGTATTGTTTTCTGCTCTTTTTGTTTCACTTTGCCATAGTTCATATAAGCCTTCTCATGCTTTTCTCTTTTCTTTGTATTTGTAGTTTCCCAAATATTTCATTTAATATAATTAAATTTATATATTTAAGTCATTTTTTCATTTAAGTCATGTATCACAATTTGTTTAGCCATTCCCTAATTGATGGGCATCTATTTGTTTTTAATTCTTTGTTATTAGTAAAAAAAAAAAAAGGCTGTTACCAATATTTTGAGACACATGGAACCTACTTTGGGTCTTTAACCTCCTTGGGGGATAGCAGCAGTAGGTTCTCCACATCAAAGGGTATGGGAATTTCATTCATATGTACAGTTGAAAAATTAATCCCTTTGTACTAAAGGAAAATTAACATAATTCTGCTTTGTTTTTATATTTTCTGAATTAGATATTTAGCTGAGCATAGAAAAACTGTACTTTTTAAATCATATGTATCCTGCTGTCCCAGGATTACTAGCTATGGTATAGTAGCAATGGATTAGAAATTAGGTAACCTGGGTTCTAACTGTAGCTTCATAACTTTCCAGTTATGTGATAATTGGCAAGTCACTTAGCATTAAAATGTTTTTTTAAAAAATTGTGTGAGGAGACTTCAGAGATTATGTAGTTCAACCTCCTTATTTTATAGATAAGGAAACTGAAATCCAATAGAGTTTGCACAGCTAGGACCCCATTCTCTTGATTCCTGGCCTTTTTACTGTACTGCAGACTTCTTATTACAACAGAGAACTGAATTTCAGTTTATTATTCCTCAAAATGGTGATAGTATCTAAATTCTCTAGCTCATGGTATGGGGACAAAACTGGTTGGGACTGAATGGAAAAACATTTTGATAGCTATTTGATGTTATAGAAATGTAAGTTATGATGGTTGTCTACCTGTAGCAATATTCTGTTAAATGTTTGGGGGGAGGGGCCTTTTATTTTTTTTTTTAAGTTACACATGTGAATTTAAAATTTTCAACTGAAAACTGAGAAGAATTTTGACAAGCAGCATTGGAATCTGAGAACACCACAATGTATATATGTATTTGACACTATTTATTTTTTGTTTTCTTTGAACTATAATTTTCATGAAAATATTAGTTTAGTTCTCTAACATTCTATTTAGATAAGTTTCTTTGGTTTTTGTTTGTTTGTTTGTTTGTTTCTAGGGAGGCAAATAAGTGACTCAGTGTATAGAGTTAAGGACTTGGAGTCAGGAAGACCTGAATTCTAATTCTCACTCATACACTTATCAGAGGGACACTTCTTTGTCTCAGTTTCCCTCTCAATAAAATGGGGATATAATGGTACCTAATTCAAAGGGTAGTTGTGAGACTGAAATGAGCTAACACATATGAAGGACTTTTGCAACCTTTAAAGCACTATGTAAAAGCTTAGGACTATCATTATCATTAGGAAGCTAGGTGGGGCAGTGGATACAGTACACAACGGTAGTCAGGAAGACTCCTCTTTCTAAGTTCAAATCCAGCTTCAGACATTTACTAGCTGTGTGACCCTGGGCAAGTCACTTAACTCCATTTGCCCCAGCCTCCTCATCTACAAAATTAGCTGGAGAAGGAAATGGCAAATCAATATCTTTGTGAAGAAAACCCCAAATGGTTTCACAAAGACTCAGAGATAACTAAACAACAACATCATCATGACTGTTATCATCAATTATCAAGTCGTTCTGCAGGAAATATCATCCACAGTTCTAACCGGAGAAAGGGGAACAGAACTTTGATCAATGGTGCTGAAAGTTGGAGGGCCCTGAACTTAAACCACACTTGACCTCCTTTCCTGATCTTGGTACATAGTTAACGAGGATAGTTAGTTAAAATAGAGAGCTCTCAGATGGTGCCTCTTCCTCTCTGCAGCCTAGTCAGTGCCACCATTTCCCATTCTCATCCCCTCTCTCAAAATTGTTATTGCTTTCTTCACCTGTCCATTTGGAGCTGTTAGGTCATTTTCTGCATTAAGAGTTTCATAGACCTAAGTGAATTTTACCCACAGGTAGCTTGTTTATCATCTTACATGACATACAGTCACTGAATATCAAGGGACAGGCCTGCTGCTTCACAAAACAAAATGTAGTTATCACCAACTAATATGTGACTCTAAAATTGATGTTTTGTGGCAGCTTATTTATTCTTGCTCAATTTCTCCTAGTTGAAATCTCCTTTTCTGAGTTAAAGGGTAATTTTTCAAATCACTACCACCACAAATTCCACCTGGGATTCTGGAGCCCAACTGTGTCCTTTCTTTCTCTTACATCACCAAAAAATAAAAATTCTGCTGTTTGAACTGAAATGACAGTTTTGTTGATGATCTCTGGAATTGATTAGATTCTGTCTTGCTCTTCAATAGTTGCTTAAGCTCTGTGAGACTTACAGTAATAGAAATTTATTTATGTCAGTAAAGTTGACAGGCATGATTCAGAAGATCCACAGGGAGCTGATATGTTGAGTAAGAGATTGCCATTTTTTACCAGTACCATGATGACTATGGTTTAAGTAGTTAACTAATAACTTAAGACAGGAAAAGCTGTAGTCACTTTGTCTAGCCAGGAGTGAATTTCTAGAAAATATATTTGGAAGTTTACATTTCCTTCTTTAGAGGACAATACTTTTCAGATACTTAGGAATTCTTCTTACTGCCTTTGTTACCTGGAATAAACCACTCAATTCCCTGTATTCAATGATTCTGTGAGATAATAAATAGAGTGAGATGATCCCCCATCTAGAGCCTTAATCAAAGAAATTTCCAATCTACTTTGAAACAATCCTATAATCCAGATGTGAATGTTTCCAGATGTTATATTTTTCCAAACTAAAATTTGAAATGTAGAAAATATCCACTGTTTAAGACAGGAAGGAAAATGCACAATAGTTAAGGAGAAGAATCAAATGAGGAAGGAGTGAATGGTGTGTGAGAAGTAAGTGTAAGATCTGGAATATATTTTATCAAAAATTGCTTTTTAAGTGGCACTTTCTCTTGTTACAGAAGACATTATTGAACAAAAAAACAACCCTAATGCAATTCAATTTAAATTTATCACTCTATTATTTTAATATATTTACTCAGGGTTAACAACTCATTAAGCACAAAATTGCTCACTCTTAATGAGTCTCTGATGTTGAACTCAAGCTGCCTGAAACTTTACTGTAAAATAACAGTGGAATGAAGTTAGGTGGTAATAAAAATTAAGTAAATGCTATTGAATAACTGGGGAATGGAACAAATTTTGTGGCATAGAGTGAGCAAATGTGCCATACTCATGATGCTGCTGGATGTATAAGAAGTGAATTTTTAAAATACATTTTATCCTTTAAAGCACTATAAGCATTTATTTTGTTCAATTAATAGACAAGGAAACAGAGAAGGAAAGAAGGAATGGAAGGAAGAGAGGGAGGGAGGAAGGGAAAGAGGAATATATGCATGCATTCATATGCATATATAACACACATATGTAGGTGAGTGTGGATATATATTAGCTAAATACAAGATATTGGTAGCAGAAGAGACAGCAGATGTCTGTCTTGAGTTGTATAGTAAAGGAAGGAGGACAGGAATAAGGTGTTATATAATTAGCAAAACTGAGAGATAGAAATATTTAATGGCTTAGGTGGTTGTTGGGGTTTTTTGCAGATAAAAGAATTTCATATTCTATTAAGTAAGTATCATTATATCCATTTTCTCTATGGCTTTTGTGGATGCTTATAATAAGATATTGTACAAAGAACTTAATCATTATAGATTTTTATGGTTGTTTTATATATCTTTGGCCAAGTCTTTTTTTTAATATGACTATTTAAAAGCAGATATTATTAAAATGTATCAGTTGTTTTCCCCTCTGACAGATCTGTTCATTTTTTCTTTTGTAATTATCTTTCTTCATGTGGAACAATGATTAGATTTGTCTTGCTTGACCCCAGAGAGCACAAGTAGGTCTGAGGGGTAGATGCTACAGAAAGGTAGACTTCAAATTAAAAAAAAAAAAAGAAGAATATGCTGGTAATCAAAACTATCCCAAACTTGGATGGTTTGCCTTTAGAGACAGGGAGGTGACAATCACTGAAAAATTTCAGACAAAACAACCTTTTGTCTGGCATGTTGTGGGAACAGTAGTGGATAGGTTGGGAGGAAAGTTAAACAAAGGTCCTGTCTCAATTCTGAAAGTATGCTTTTTAAAAATTGAAATCTCCAAAGTAGCATGAATTTATGCCTAGTTCTGTTTGTGTTTGTTTATTAGCTGCACCCTAGCACACCCAGGATGATCCTTCTAGCACAGGTTCTTTCATCTGCTTTCAAAAGAAAGACTACTCAAAAAAGGGGTTAACAATTCTATTTTTAATTGCGTTCACTAGTTCAGGGGAAAGGCCAGCACCCTGAAATGTGGAGAAAATACAAGCAGAGAAATTAGCACAAAGACCAACAGATAGGGCTCCAGCTGTCTGAACATATCAATGTTGCTTTACACTTTACAGACATCACTGGATCGAGGGAGCACAGATATCTAAGCAGTCAGGGGGCTCTGAACAAATGGCTACTCAGAATGTTGACCAAGAAATCAAAAGGTGCTTCTTATGAGCGAACCCTTAAAGCAAAATGCCAACCTCCAAGAATATGTACCCAAAACTCAGCATCTGATTGATTAACTGAGTACCAAGGAGTTTGAAAATCCTTGTGCCCCAGCACTTCATTGAGCACTTCCCATAGCCCAAATCCTGAGTAGCTATTAATGGGCAGGGAAGATCTTCAAATTCCCTTAACATTACCATGTGATATTGCAAATGTGCTGTGAACTCTATGAAAGTAGAGACAAGGCCACCTAAACTTTGTATCTCCTCTACTTTACACTATAAATGTCTGCTAAAGCTTATTGAAAAAAAAAAAAACTATGATCATTTGTAAGTGCATAGGCATGTACTTATGTATCATGACCAAAAATTACTATTTGAAAATTTATTAATTAGGCTTATGTTGACATTATTGTTGTCAGTTATAAGCTCTGATTTAAATTTGTTTCCTTAGATTTTATTCCTTGTCAGTAAAGAATGAAATGCTTAAATTTCACATGTGTAAATTAGCACATCTTTCATTTCCTAGCTAGAACTAAGCCTTAGTTAATATTTTATAAGTAGCAGATCTAAAAAAAAAATTAGGCATAAGATTTTATTTAAGCTAACAAATGAGAATCTTCCACAATAAAACTATAAACACGATTCTAGTTAAATAGCTTTTTAGGTTTTAATGAGATAATCTAATTAATGAAGTTGTTAATAGTTGTTCTGTGCTTAAAAACATTTATTCAAGTTTGTTCATTGACTCTAATGTATGTGTGTATGTGAATATACACATAAATATATGTACATATGTGCAATAAATGTATACACATATGTTCTAATAAAGTCAATAGTTGTTCTGTGCTTAAAACATGAGCCCAAGTTCATTAATCAACTTCAAGGTATATGTGTGTGTCTATAAATATAATTTTATATGTATATGTATATGCATCCATAAACATGTAAACCTTTGTGTGAAGGTATATGTTACGTGAATACATGTACTTGCATGTGTGTATGTATATGCATTAGATCTGTTGAACAAACTTGGGTTTATGTCTTTAAGAAGCACACATACACTAACAATTTCATTAATTAGAATACCTTATTAAGATCTAGAGTATATTATATGCCTATGTGGATTAGTATGAATACATAGTAAACATACTATGCACACAAATTACACATATGCAAATATACATACCTGCTACATACATTTATTAGTATATACTTCACATGTGTTTGTATCTATTTATACAGGCATATATATTACATACATATATTCTAATATATGCATATAGACTTACTTTTTTTAGGTTTTAATGAGGTTTCTAATTAATGTTGTTAATTGTTTAAAGACACAAACCCAAGTTTGTTCAATGGATCTAATGTATATGTATGTGAATAATACCTATGTAATATATAAAATATTCACACTCTCATATATATATATACACATGTATTTATATACATTATATACCTATACATACATATTACGGTCAGCTAGATGGCATAGTAGATAGAGTACCAGTCCTGGAGTCAGGATTTCCTGAGTTCAAATTTGACCTCAGATACTTACTAGTTATGTGACCCTGGGCAAGTCACTTAACCCAGTTTGCCTTATTTTCCTCATCTGCAAAATGAGCTGGAGAAGGAAATGGCAAATCACTCTAGTAATTTCACCAAGAAAACCCCAATTGGAATCATGAAGAGTCAAACATGATTGAACAACAAATAATATAAACATGTAGGTGTCTGTGTTTATGGTATATGTGCATAAATAATTATATTTTAATATACATGTATATATTTTATAGTCAATGAACAAACTTGGGCTCATGTCTTCAAGCAGGGAACAACTGCTGACAACTTCATTAACTACAGCACCTCATTAAAAACTAAAAAAAACTATTTAGAATCATATTTGTAGTTTTATTGTGGACTATTATAACTTACTAGCTTAAGTTATATACACACACATGGATACACACACTATCTTGTTATGCTTTGCAAAGTGGATGATAATGTCTTTGTTTCTAAAACCTACAATACACATACACACACACACACAATATTTACCATATCAATCTAGTTTGTCTTTAAATATGAAAGCTTCAGGGACAGCTACGTCAAACAGTTAACAGAGCACCTGCCCTGGAGTCAGGAGGACCTGAATTCAAATCCGACCTCAGACACTTAACACGTACTAGCCATGTGACCTTGGGCAAGTCACTTAACCCCAATTGCCCTGCTCTCCCCACTCCAAAAAAAAAAAACAAAACAAATCAAAAAAATTATGAAAGCCTCTTTTATTTATTGGTTTCTCTGAAAGAGAGAGGCCGTAGGATTCCATGCTGTAGATAGAGGTCCAGCCTTAGGGTAAGGAAAACCTGAGTTCAAGTCCCTTCTCTGACTCATACTAACTGTGAGACCCTGGTAAGTCCCTTAAACTATCAGTGTCCCAAGCAATTTATATGATTATAATTTATGATGAGTTGCTGATCTGTAGGAGGGATTTCCCACACTTTGAGTTTCCCATATAAATGAATTCATGGTTTGGGTTAGGGTGTGTGCACACGTGTGTGTGTGTGTGTGTGTGTGTGTACACACGTGCATGTGTGTGTGTGTTAATCTTTGTTCTGTAATTTTTTTAATTTAATTTCCTAAGAATGATTATATAGTTAAACTAGTTCTAGACTTGGAGAGCCCTCTACTAGCTTAATTGTTGCACATCTTTGGCTAATTGTTTCTAGTCTGCTTCTATCCTTCACTCCAAATAATGAGCCTTTATTTAGAATCATGCTTGAAAGCAACCAAGAGATCATCTGAACTAACCATCCTCAATTGTAGCAGTGAAGAAATTAAATTGAGAAAGATGCAATAATGTTTTCATGATAATACATGTAGTTAGCAGCAGAATCTGGATTAGAACTCATGTCCATGAAGTCTTAGTCCTATTTTCTTTCTCTTAACTGACAAATGTGTCCATATACTTTCACATGGTTTTCAATTTCATAAGGAGGCAGCATGGTTTGTATATTAGGGAGAGCAGTGTATTTGGAGGCAGGTGGCCCGGGTTCTGGCCTTCAGCTAGGCCAGTATAGTGTAAGTTAAGGTAAACTTTCACTTGTCTGATATTTACCGACTGCATTTTACATAATATCCATGTGATCTTGGAAAAGTTTACGTTGTTGTTCATTCAGTCAGCCGTGTCTGACTCCTTGTGACCCTAGAGACCATACTGACCATGGGGTTTTCTTGGCAAAGATATTGGAGTGTTTTGCCATTTCCTTCTCCACTTCCTTGGGCAAGTTACTCAACTTTTTGAGGTTTATTTCCTTATTTATATGATGGTGCTATTGGTAGTAGTAGTAAAGTTATAAAATTCCTTTCAGTTTTAAACTCATGAACATTTCCAGCTCCCTTTACCTATGAACAAATTCATAGATTGTTTTGATCATTTGAAAAAGTTCTAAACCAGTTTCTGATCACGTACCTAAAAGTCAACCTCTCACTATAAGATGAGAAAAACTATCACTTGCACTATGTCTTCCAATTCACTTTTCTGCTACTTGAAGGAGATATTAGATGGAATGATGTTAGCTTCGTAGAAGAGGTCTCTCACAATAATGAGCATGTATGCCTGCCCCTGCTCTCCCTCCCTGGCTTTTGTCTTTAATTCCCTCATTGAATTTTTATTACTTTCTACATAATACTTAACTACATAGCCTGGAATCGCATCAACTTAATGTCATTTTGTGACAAATTATTTTTTTAGCCTAAGCGTTGTGTCTTATAAAGATTAGCATTTACCTTTTTACTTTTAAATATAGTTGGGCAAAAGTCTATACACGTTCATGGGTATTGTCAACTACTAGCAGTACTGACCGACAAATTAGCTATCTATTGCTGTATCCCTTGTATTCCCGTGTTTAAAAAGTGGTACCAAGTTGGTTTCTTAGTTTCTGGATTCATTTTTGAAGGAAAAACAATGTTCCTATGTTTAGAACACCTTGTTAAAACCTAAAAAGCTATTTAGCATGGGGATTTAACTCAAGCAAAGAGCCTATCATCTAAGAAACAAAGACTAATGCTTATCCCTTAAATGGAAAAAAATAAGAGAAGTAAATGAGAGTGGAAGGATGCTTAGCTGACAAGCAGATGGCTTCCCCTCCTTTGAAGCAGCCCAGTAGTTTCCAGCTGTGGTTGTGATGGAAAGCACAGAGATAGATGTTCAGCATGATTTAGACATTCATTTGTGAAATCAGAATGGTTAGGCATTTCATTTAAAAGTGAAAATGTTTACCTCCTTTTTACTTGTTTTCATTGTATTTCTTGACCCTAAACATATTAGTTTTAATATCAAACTATATCTGCATACTGAGATTCACTGGTTTGATGTACCCATTTCCTAGCATGTATTTAATATAACATCTTAAGACAAAAACTAAATCCATAGTCTCATTTGGACCTATTTGGATACCTAAAATATTGATTGTTTATAACTTCATGTTCAGTGAAGCAGGAGACATTTTTTGATATCATTCCACTCTTAAAACAAAAATCATTACCATAGACTTGTATGAAAAGTGATTATAAAGGATTTAAGTACACACTTAACAGTAACCAAATTGCCTATATTTCCTTTACACACTTAGGGAAGGAGGACAGGGCCTAAGCAGTCACCAAGAAAGATAATACTTTCCACAGCTAAGACCCTGGAGCAGTAAGCAAATTTAATTATGTTATCAAAGGTAATAATTTTCAATTTGATAGATTGATTGGCCATGACAATTCTCATAGACCATCTACTGTTTAATGAAGAAGAATTACAGGTTTAGAAACAAAAATGTTCGTGTTTAATCTGATGCCATCCTTTCTTTGTTGAAGGCTTTTTGTTTGCTTTTTTGTTTGCACCAGAGAGACTTGAGATAGCTCCACTGGCCAATAAAATCCAAGTTAAATTAGACAGAGGGCTGCTAGCAATATATTTCTTTTTATGTAAAACAAAACATGATCTAGAAAAAAACCTACTGGATGGGGAAAATGTGGCTTAAAAAGACTTGATGGAGAGAAAGTTCAAAAGCTTTAATGGACTCTCAAGGTGATTTAAGGGAGTGATGTGGAAGCAAAAATGTAAAACTCTAAAACTAGTTTTAGAGTTGGAAGAGATCTCAAAGGGGAGAAAAGTGATTATTTCTCTATTATGTTAATAGCCAATTATTAATATTGGTATTCAGCAAGAGGGGCTGAGGCCTTTTACTCCACCCCCTCAGAAAAAGTCTACCCACTCAAGATTGATTTTCACCTGTGGGGACTCCTTTTCCAAAAGTATCCACGTATTCAGTGATATCCATGGTTTTATCTTTGGTTGCCCAGAGCGAATACTGATCATCAATTTATTATTTGCCAGTCTGATTAATAAATTGATTATTAATTATCCAGAAACTCTGTCTCTTGGGCTTTTCATTTGTCACAAAGGTCATCTAGTTCAATCTCCTAGTTTAACAGAGGAGGAAACTAAGTCTGTAAGAGGTTAAATAGGTGACCCAATTGCATAGGTAGTTAATAGCAGAGATCTCAATTTCATTAATACAGTACTCAGGGTTAAGAAGACATTAGCCCTGTTATTGTCTGTGCTGCTCAAAGCATATTTGAAGTACTGGATGTCACTTTATAAGCGACATTAACAGCTGCAACTTGTCCAAGAGAACACAACTAAGGTAGTGAGGTGGCTGGAATGCATGTCATACATGGATTAGTTGAAGCAATGTCTAGTCTTAAGAAGACCTGAAAGCAGTCTTTAACATTTGGAAAGGTTGTCATACAAAAGTGGGATTAGACACAGCATGTAACAATAGAAAGATTACAGGATCTGTGTTGGAAGCTTATCTATGTTACTTATTACTTTGGTCAAATCATTAAACCACGCCAGGGCTTCAATTCCCTAATGTGTTAAAGGTGAGGATTAGCCTATATGATTTAGTCCAGGGGTGGGGAATCTGTGGCCTTGAGGCCACATGTGGCCTTTCCACATCTATATCCTATGAACTTTTTTGTTATCTTATGAACAACTTGTTTTGTTTATTTTTGTTTTTTTGGATTCCAGAGAGCATATCTGAGTCCAAAGGGAGAAAGTTATAGGGGGGTAGATTTTATCTAAACATTGGAGGAAAAAAGTAGATTTATCAGAAAATGGAATGCACTGCCTCTGATGTTACTGACTTTAATGTCACAGAAGGTCTTGAAGCAGAGGCTAAATTACCACTTGTTAAGGAAATTGAATATAAGATATGATTTAGCAGTTAGAGTCTGTTAGAGCAGTTAGTGTTTAAAGGGACTGCAAAGTTCTTTTAAATTTTAAAATTCTATAATTTGAAATAATTTCTTGGAGCCAAATCTATCTCAATGAAGCAGAGGAAACTTGTGTTATATGAAGGCAGTATGCTCTATGGGTATCCTGCCAAAACATCAATTTTAATGAAAGGTAGCTTTACACAAATAAGCCCTCTCTAAGAGGGGGAAGGGAATTAACATTTATATAGAATACCTCTCTATCCACTTAAAAGTAGTGGTCCTTAATAGTGGAAAGATCAGGGAAATTTGAATAAGAACAGAGGTTCAAGGCCTACTTTTTCTAAGCTGGGTAAATTACAAGTTATTTAAGCCTCGATTTTTTTATAAGACCTTGGCAATAATAATGGTCACATTGCCTGCCTCATTCTCCTACCCCAAATGCCACCTTGTGACATGGAGATGACCCTGCTTTTTTGTAGACTACAAACTCTTACCAAACTAAAATGACTAAATAACTAAAATGACTAACTAAAATCACTAAGTGTGAACTGTATGTCTGTTGTCCAAGAACTAGTTTAGCTCAGATCATCAGAGATGCTCATTATCAGATTGACTCTAGGTATGATGATGAATTTTTCAGTCACAGAAACCCTCAAAAAATACACGTGAAGTTGTATGGAGGTTATAACCTGTACTGGTCAAGGGAGTACCCATAGCCATGAAATCATAAATCCTGAAAGTAGTTTTATTGTAAGGATCAAATGATTGAAATGAGCTTTATAAGGTAAAGTGGCATACAAATGAAAGTTACTATTATTATTTTATCTATTAATAATATAATTAGTTAAAATGATACTTGTGTAACATAAATAAATGTCCCCCTAATCCATTTTGTAAATGGGGTTTTCTTCACATTAGTTTTTCTTTAAGTGAGGGTATACATTTCCAAGAGAGCTTTGAAAATATTTTGTTTCAGTTATAGCATAGTTTGAAACTGAAAGGTACAAACATTAAAAAATAAGGAAATCTGAATGAATTAAAAAAAACACTAAGTACTTATGTGCTGATCACTATGGTAAATATTGGAAATATAATGGAAAAAACTTCAAAAATTTCTGGTCTCAAAAAGCTCACCTGGTATTTGGAGAAGACAACACACACAAAAGTTTAGATTCAGAGCAGATCAAAAAACCTGAAATCCCAATTTATAGCTACAGGATGAGGTACAACCCATGATTACTTAGAATAGCCTAAGGACTCAGTTCTTTGAATATACAGACAATGAATTTCCTATACTTTATTAGGGAAATGGGGCTTCTGGAAGTCACAACAGTTCCTATTTTCTGAAGGTTTGGGGGCTTTCTCTTTCCTAGTTCTCTGCAGAAATAGGAGTATCAATTTCTTAACAATACAGGGCTTTCAGAGAAATCTTCCAAAGATCCAAAGAGGTCTACCACTATCATGACTACATTAAGCGTTGATGTAAGGTGAGGATGGGCACACATCTTATCTGTGACTAACTTTGATAGACTGGACTCCTCTCAGCAATGCAAGGCTACAAGACGACTCCAAAAGACTCATAATGGAAAGGGATATATCCACATCCAGAGAAGGAACTCCAGAGTCTGAATGCAGCCTGAAGCAAACTACTTGCTCTCTTTTGTGTTTTGCTTTGTTTCTTCTTTCTCTTTAACTTGACTAAGGTTTAATGTGAAGGTATTTGTAGAACCTATATTGGATTATACGCCACCATAGGGGGAGAAAATTTAGAACTCAAAAGCTTGTGGAGCTCAATGTTGTAAACTAAAAGTAAATAAATAATTTTTTTACTAAATTTTACTAAAATTTTTATTTACTAAAAGTAAATTTTTAAAAAACTAAATACATTTCTTGAATTTAAAAAAAAAATAGGGTGGGAATGCAAGTGATACCAGGGAAAAATCAGAGTTCCTTCTATAAATTGCCTACACAACACTCACAGGTAGCTGGCTATTCTGAAACATGACTGCTGGGGACTTCTCTAAGGAGCTTGTGGTATATGAAGGGCATATGCTGTATGAGTATCCTGTCAAAACATCAATTATAAATATAAGGTGACTTTATACAAATTAGCCCTCTTTAAGAGGGAGAAGGGAACTAACATGTATATAGATCCTTCTATGTGCTAGACACTGTCCTAAGTTCTTTAGAAATATGATCTTATTCAGTCCTCACAACAACCCTGTGAGGCAGGTGCTATTATTAACCACTTTTTATAATTAAGGAAACAGAAGCAAGTATGGGTTAAATGACTTGCCTAGGGTCACACAGCTGGTAAGTGTTTGAGGCTAGATGAACTCAGATCTTCCTGACTCTAGGTACCCTATCCACTGAGTGAACTAGCTGCCTATTTACTTATATAAAAACTTCTATAAATTTAGAAGATCTGTGTGTTCTGCTCATCCACTACAAGGGTAAATTAACTTTCTTTTTGTGACATAGTCTAGAGCATAGATAAGGCCAACCAAACTTGCATTGCTTGATGTTATTCGGCCATTTTTAATTGTGTCCCACTTCTCGTGACCCCATTTGAGGTTTGCTTGACAAAGTTATTAGAGTGGTTTGCCATTTCCTTCTCTAGCTCATTTTCTAAATGAGGAAACTGAGAAACAGGGTTAAGTGACTTTCCCAGGGTCACTCTGTTAGTAAGTATCTGGGGTCAGATTTGCTCTCAGGAAGAGAAGTCTTCCTAATTTAGGAAGTTAAGCCTTCTTGACTTTAGCCCCAGCACTCTCTCCACTGTGCTACCTAACTACCCATTACATTAGACATGACTTCTTGTTGTTCAGTTGTTTTCAGTCATGTCTAACTCCTCATGACTCCTTTTGGGATTTTCTTGATAAAGATACTGGAGTGATTTGCTGTTTCCTTCTCCAGTTCATTACAGATGAGGAAACTGAGGCAAACAGAGTTAAGTGACTTGCCCAGGTTCCAGAAATGGGAAGGGATGGGAAGGAATGGTTTTTTCTTCTCTCAGATTATTAAGACTATATCCTAATAAAATGTTGAGTGATTAGTTAATAGCTTGTAACTGTTACCTTTCTCAATTTTAGAGTTTGGCCTTGGGAAAGAAGACCAAAAATGTGAAAGGTGCTTGGTGAACATGTGGAATCAAACCAAGAAAAATGGCCTTAGGAGTCAGTCTATTAAAGCAGATGTTAAATGACTTGCCTAGGGTCACACAGTTAGCAGGTGTTTGAGGCTACATTTGCACTCAGGTCTCCTTGATTCCATCCCTATTATCCATGGAGTGACCTAGCTGCATAAACTTCTGTAAATTTAGTAGATTTCTTTATTCTACTCACCCATTACAAGGGCAAATTAGCTTTGCTTTTGGGAAATAGTCTAGGGAACAGATAAGGCCAGCCAAACTTGCTACCATGCCGTAGTTTGTTGTTTGTTGTTGTTCAGTCATTTTTAATCATTATTTATGTCTTCTGGCAACTGCTGGAGAAACATTTCTGAGGTTTTTCTTCAAGACTTTCTCTGTCTTCAACTGTTGTTGGTACTACCTTTAAAATCTTTGGCTTACATCAACACTTACTTTGTGATGGTGGTTTATCCCTGATCATTTGAGAGAGGGAAACAAAGAGAGGAGGAAAGATCAAAAATGAAAGAGAGAAGAGAGAGAAAAATATAGGGGAGGCAAGAGAAAGGAAGAGAGGGGGAAGGGAGAGAGAATAAATAGAATGCTAGTTCCCACTAATTTTTTAATAACCTGTAATTTCAGGTCAGATTCCTCTTTTTGCAGTATGGAAATGATTTTAAATTAATTGTAATGTACAGAAAGTCCTATACTTACATCAGTCTTATGCATGTTAGCCTATTGTACTATTTATTTTGCTCCTTGGAAATGCTTGTCAGACAACCTTTCAACACAATGATGAGTGATTTACATTAGCATGTATGAGAAAATGTCACTCCTGAAACATACAGCATTTTTGTTCCTTTTTATACAAGACAACAGAGAAAGGGTCAGGTTCTTCTTATTGTTATTTTTTGATTTCTGAATTAATCATAAAATCATAGAATCATAGCTTTAGAATTGGGAAAATAACTTAAAGTTCTTTCTTTATTCAATAGCCTCAAGGAAACTGAAGACCAGAGAACTTAAGTAAATTGCCTGAAGTCACAAAAGTAGTACACAGTCAAGCAAAGATTTGAGCCCAGGTTCTCTGACTTTAAACTTATTGCTTATTTTACTATCTCAATATTTATAACATAAGACTTATAGAGTTATTAGATAAGAAATACTTTACCTTTCAAATAATCTCAGATGTTCACATTTTTTTTGAGCTATTACTATTAGCAAGAGCAAAATATCTGATGGATATTAGTACACATTTAAAAAATTTTCTTAATATAATTCTTTATTATTACAAAATACCTTTTATATATACATTATCTTATTTTATTCTTATATCAACCCTGTGATGAAGGTCAAAGAACTGGTGTTATCTTTTTTTTTCACACAAGGGACTCAGAAGTGTTAAGTGATCTACCCAAGATCTCACCACTTTTAAGTAACAGAATCAAGTTTTGAACTCAGGTCTTCTGACTCAAAGGCTTATGCTCTTTTCATTATATCTTAGGGCTTTCCAGTAAGACTATAGTACTTCTATCAAGAAACATCCTATTGCTTCATTTCCCCATGCAATGATTTCTTGACAAGTTTGTGACTGTAACATATATCTGGATTAGCAAAGGCACGCCTGTCATATGAGACTTTGACCTCATTGGCTATATCTTTCATCTGTCATTAATTCTGTCAGAACCATAACTGTTGAAATGAGACCTTTCCAAGAGCAACTGACTCTGTTCTTCCCTTATTTTCATGGGAGGCAATCAAATGCCTAGAAATGAATTACCTGATTTTTGGACCCTTTCTGTAAAAGATGTTGACACCTTGGCTGGGTTGCCAGGCCTATGATGAAATGACCCATGGTGTTTGTTGTAAATATTTCCCCATCTCCTCCCTACCCACTTAAAAGCATTTTTTCAATTACATGTAAAGATATTTTTCAACATTTATTTCTATAAGGTTTTATACAGTTTTTCTCCCTACCTCTCTCATTTCCCCCTCTCCAAGACAGCAAGCAATCTGACATAGATTATACAGGTAAAGTCATGTTAAACATCTGTCCACATTAGTCATGTTGTGAAAGAAGAATCAGAACAAAAGAGAAAAACCACAAGAAAGAAAAAAGCAAAAAGTGAAAATCATGTGCTTTGTTCTACATTCAGACTTCATAATTCTTTCGCTGGATGTGGATAGCATTTTCCATCAAGAGTTTTTTGGAATTGTCCTGGATAAATGCATTGCTGAGAAGAGCAAAATCATTCATAGTTGATCATCATACAATGTTACTGTTATTATGTACAGTGTTCTCCTGGTTCTGCTCACTTCATTCAGTATTAGTTCATGCAAGTTTTTCCAGGTTTTTCTGAAATTTTCCTGCCCATCATTTCTTATAGCATAATAGAATTCCAATACTTTCACATACCATAACTTGTTCAGCCATTTCCCAGTTGATGGACATCGCCCCAATTTTCAATTCTACAGAATTGTAATTTCTAATTTGCTCTACAGAATGGTTGGATCAGTTCAAAACTCCACCAACAAAGTCCAGGAGCACAACATAGAGAAATTAATTTAAAATAACTGCTGACAAAATATAATATTTGGAAGTCTACATGTCAAGACAAATCCAGGAACTATATAAATATAATTATAATCAGGCCTAAACAATATTTCCACTTCTGTTAATTTGGGCAGTTTATGTTTTTGTAAATATTCATCCATTTCACTTAGATCAGCAGATTTATTGGCATACAGTTGGGCAAAATAGCTCTTAATTATTGCTTTAATTTCCACTTCATTGGTGGTGAATTCACCCTTTTCATTTCTGATACTAGTAATTTGGTTTTCTTCTCTCTTTTTGTTAATCAAATTAACCAAAAGTTTATTTATTAGATTGTGATTTTGTTGGGTTTTTTTTCTCCATTCTAGTGGATTCTTTCAGTTATTAATTTACCCTCTGGTTCTCATATGTCAGACAGTTTTACTTGGTAATTTCTTGAAAGATGCTGTTTAGGCTCTTTTTTTTTAAATCATGACTTTCACATAGTTCAATAATTCTTAAATTATCTCTCCTGGATCTATTTTTCCAGGTCCATTGTTTTTCTAATGAGCTTTTTGACATTTTCTTCTTTTTTTCTTTCCTTTGATTTTCTTTGACTGACTTTGGATTTTTCACATAATCCTTAGCTTCTACTTACTCAGTTCTAATTTTTAAGAAATTATTTTCTTCAGTTATCTTTTCTAATTCCTTTTCCATTTGTCCAATTCTATTTTTTAAGGAGTTGTTTTCTTGAGTGGATTTTTTTCCCCATTTGGCCAATTGTGTTTTTTAAGAAATTATTTTATTGAGTCAATTTTCCTTTTCCAAGATTTTTACTTTCTTTTGTATAACTCTTGTTTCTTTTCCAAATTTTCTTCTATCTCTATTATTTGATTTAAAAAAATTATTTTTTAACTCTTCCAAGGAGGGTTTTTGGACTTGATACCAATTTATACAGCCTTTTGAACCTCTACATGTAGGCATTTTAAAATTGTCCTCTTTTTAAAAAAAATACATTTTATGTTTATTTTTAGTTTACAACATTCATTTCCACAAGATTTTGAGTTACAAATTTTCTCCCCACCTGTCCCCTACCCACCACCCCAAAACACTGACCCCACGGAATACCCCTTCCCCCAATCCGAATTGTTGTCCTGTTCTAAGCTATCACTATAGTAACTCTCTATGGTCAAAACTCTTTTCTGTGTTGTTGTTGGTTTTTTTTACCCCTAGTTTCATGACTTTTAAAGTTGAACTCTGCTCCTGTGGCACAGGGGAACTGTCCCAAGTTTGTTGTGCTGGGAGTCAGGGGCCTGGTCACTGGATTTTTGTGCAGGGGTCTCAGGTGCTGGTGGCTTGCCTACTACACTGGCCCAGCCTAGTCATACCTGCTGTGCTCAGGGTTCTGGGGCTGGCAGTTTTCCTTTTTTGCTGGGACTAGAGGCCTCACAGCTGTCCTGCTGTGCCACTGGCCTGAGCCAGGACAGAAGATTTAGAGCCTCCCACGGGCTTGCTCAGACATCATCTGCTCTGGGCTATGCTCCCCTTTTCCCAAGTGAGAAAGAATTTTCTCAAAATCCTTCTAAGTTATCTTAAGTTGGAAAAGTGTTTCACTCCATTTTTTTTTTTTTGTAGAGTCTGTTGCTCCAGAATCCATTTAGAAGCCTGATTTAATGTTGTTTCTGAGGAAAATTGGGGAGAGGTCAGGCAACTTCCTGGCTTTGCTCTGTCACCTTGTCTCCCTATATTTGGTGTTAATCTTGTATAAATTCATCATGATCATGGAATGAAGAAAGAATAATAACAGTTAACTAACTATGGCAGTGAGTCATAGAAACAAAGATGACCTCTTCTATTCCCTATTTGAGGTAGGATCCTTTATAAGTTGTTTAACTTTTGAGGAAAATTATAATTTTTTATATAATCTTTTTTCTTACAGTATAGAATAGGTGCTGGGAAGTGATAATAGATTTATGATAGTGAGGAGTGATGGAGGAAGAGATTAAAGGTGTTTTAGAAGAGACATTTAAGAGATGTATATAAGGCAGATTAGAGTATAAATCCTATCAGAATGATTTTTTGTTTTGTTTTTGGCTTTTTTTTTCTTTGGACTATAGTACTGATGGGATAAGTGAAGCACTGTAGTATAGTAGGAAAAAAAATACATTAGATTTAGAGGCAGACAAAATAGGTTTGATTTCTAGTCCTGCTTCTTCCTACGTAATGTCAAAAAGTTACTGAATCTATCTGGCCTTAGGTCTTTGAATTGTAAAATGAAGAGCTTGGGGCACCCTAAGGTCTCCTCTGGTGTCATCTGTGTACATGTATGTGTGTGCATATAATATACTATACACAATCCTATGTGTAGTTATATAAATGTGTATATTCATACACCCATATATACACATACATGCATGTACACATATATGTTGTTGTTTAGTTGTTTCAGTCATGTCTGACTCTTTGTGATCCCCTTCTAGAAGAGTTTTCTTGGCAGAGATACTCGAGCAGTTTGCCATTTCCTTCTCCAGTTCATTATCCAGATAAGGAAACTGAGAAAAATAGGGTTAAATGACTTACCCAGGGTCACACAGCTAGTAAGTATCTGAGGTCAAATTTGAACTTGGATCTTCCTGACTCCAGGTCTAGTACACTACACAATGCACCATCTAACCACTGATATTTACAGGACTACTTTTGATAGTAGCAAAAATCTGGAAGGATAGTACATACACATAAATTTGGGGATGGCTCATCAAATTGTGGCATATGAAAGAACAGAATATTATTACACTGAAACAATTGATGAGAACAAATAATTCAGAAAAATCAGGCAGATATATGAACTGATGAAAGGTGAAGTTAAAAGAATTGGTTGAACAATTTACACGTTGATAACAATCACGTAAAGGAAGGCAACACTGAAAACCTTCAGAACTACACTCAATGAAGGGTTTCATTGTGATTTCAAAAGTCTGATGTTAAGATATCTCCAGCCTTTCATCAGAAAGGTGAGGGGTGAAGCTCAGTCAATTTGTTAATTTGCTTGATCTATTGATTTACTTCAAGGAAGGACTGTATTGGGGACAGGGAGAGATAGGGAAAGTCTTTGGGAAGTAACAAATCTAACAAAAATTAAAAATCTCTGGGCAATGACTATTTTTCCTTTTAAAATATATGATTAATGTACAAAGAATATCATAGATTAAACCCTTAAAAAGAAAAATAGTTATTCCCCAGAGATTTAAAAATTTTATTAAGAATTCCAGGGAGTCAGTGGCCCTGAGGCAGTAGTATATAGCTATGGAAACAGAATTGGGTTTGGAGTAATACAATTTTTATTAAAATCTAGACTCATTTATTTTATTCCCTGTATAACTCTGGGAAACATCACTTAGTGTCTCTGAGGTCCAGTTTTCCCATCTGTAAAATAGGAGGACCAGACTAAGTTATTTCATATCCTGTGATCCTCTGTGGAATAAAGCTTGAACATCAGGCAAGAATTTGGGTACTATTTTTACTTAAAAAGGCAGTACGACAAGGTCTAGGGCACTCAATGGAGTCCAGAAGTCCTGAGTTCAAATCCAGCCTCAGACGCTCACTAGTTATGTGACCCTGGACCAGTCACTTTATATCAGTTTCCTTACCTATAAAATAAATGTCCTTTCCAACTCTCAATCTATGTTTCCTTGAAAGACCGTACTTAGGAAAGCATCAAGGACTGACTAGAAAAGAGTGACTTTATATGATATATTTAGAGGATTTTTTTTTTGTCAGTCTGGAACCATCTGGCCCCCACTCCCTCTGCCTTTTTCCTCTTTGTTTCCCTTTGAGCAGTCATGCTGTGAACTTCTCTTCTTTTTTACCCTTAAATTTCCTTTGGCTGCTGTTCCCTATATATTCTGCCAAGGGACCCCATGGAGTCTGCTTCCTTATCACTTATCATGTGATTCCTCTTCTAACAAACTCTTAGGTTAATATTCTGCACCTCAAATTTTTAATTGACTTTACAGTTAACTTTACCCTTATTCTGGTTGATCCACTTAGCCATAAAATGGATATTTACTTAACAAGAGAGCATTTTCCCTTCAATTCAGAAACTGCTTTTGCAATCTGCTTGATAATCATCTTTCTAACCTGATTCGATTAGATGCTTTTCAGAGACAGTCAAAAATTTTTGGCTGCAAAGCCAAGGGCAATTGAAAGCTCCCTCTGTCTTTTAGAATGCATAGAAAATTCCTAATTTCTAGTTGCATTCAGTAGAGGGGGGAGAGTAATTTAATGATTGTGTGTATATTTACACTATACACATATATGTGTGCATACACACCCATCTGTACACATATATAGTGTGTTCTATATGTGTACACAGTATACATATATGTATATCTGTATATAAATATACGTGCATGTGCTTAGACACATATACATGCACACGCATATATACACATATAGACATAGACATAATAAAGTGGACCTTAGAAGCCATTGCCTTTATTTTACAGATGAGGAATCTGAAGTGAAGTGACTTGTCCAGGGTCACATAGCTAGTAAGTATCTAAGCCTGGATATGATCTCAGGACTCCTATACTCCATTGAGTACCCTATCCACTGTCATGCTGCCTTTCCAAGTAAAAACAAAAACAAAAAACCAACAACTGTCCAAATTCTTCCCTGTTATTCAGGCTTTGTGTATAGTGTTTATATGTGTGTGTACACATGCATACATGTGTGTTTGCATGCATTCAAACATACATGCATACATATTTAGTCATTCTTTTCTCTTAAGTCACCTTTAAACTAGTACTAAAGCTCAGATCTTCTATAGTTTTTTGACTAAACTATACCCTCTCTCTATACCTGATAGTTTGTTACTGGGACGTATTGCCACATTCTTACTTCCATCAAATTAGATTTTTTTTTTAAAAGGGTGGGGGAGGGAATACATATTGAAGGTTAGGATTGATATCCCACCTATTAATTATTTTTCAATTTACAGCTATGTCTAGAGGCAGCAAGGCATAGTAGAGGTGCTGAGCTTGAGGTCAGAAACACCAGTGCAAATCCTGCCCTCAAATTGATTATTAATTGTGCAACCCTGGGCATGTCACACTCTTCACACTCTTTCTCTGCCTCAGTCAGCTCCCTAGGATTTATCCGCTATATCACAAGTATGCTATAATTGGCATTATTAGGAGGCAAGTGGGTGTCCCTTAGCCAATAAAATCATAGATACTTCACCTATATAGTTATGAACTATGAGCAGTTATTTGAAAACCTGTCGTGACATGCTTCCATAATGCTATACAAATATTTCCCAACTCCCAATAATTCCAAAGATTCATGGTTCATTGTTTTAAAATCCATTTCGTTGACTTTCATATTTTCTTAAGTGCACTTCTAACATTTTGCATTCCTTTCCTCATTTCTCAGGATTAAAAAAAAAAACTATCAACCAGCTTCCTTCTCCTTCAAACTTTTTTTTTAATTAACAACCTTTCCTATTTCTGCTTTTATTCCATCCTCACCCATTATTGTTAGAGCCTTTTCAACTCACATTCCTACTTTTGTAATTGAAGTGACTTGAACAATTAATCAGAAACCTCCATAGCCTGCTAGCTATGTCTGTGGAATGGGAATCTGAAAGTCTGGAAATGTTACCAACCCAATTCTTATGTTTGTTTTTGTGAATAGGGATAGGCATGTTGTTCCTGAGACTAATTCTAGAAATGATTTACTCCATTCCTGTAGGTTAGTTAGCACAAATTTAAAAGTTAAAATACCTAAGGCCCACCAAAGACCCTTTCTTCATAGACAGCAAATCAAGGGTAACCTGTCAGAGCAATTCAGTTAGGTAGTGTTGTCTGCTAAATACAGATCATTGTTTATCTTCCAGTTTTGATATTGTAGTGAAAAGGGGGTGGAAGTGGTTCAAATGAAGAGTCCCAACACCACTTTGGGAGAGCAGTAAAAAAAAAACTTTATTGCTACTCACAAGGGGAAGAAGAGTACAGTCTTGCTCTGTGGTTTCCATTTTCCATAATCTGTGGATAGTACACAGTGGAAGGTAGCTTCAGATGTGCAACCATTGCAATGGTAGAAGGCCCACAGCTTCCTGGGGCTCAAATTTTAAGCAAAAAGCAAATGTCACGCCAATAAGAGACTGACCTGTCATAAGATATTAGAGTAATTTGGACCACTGAGATGAGTTTTTTTTTTTAATTATGAGGAATAAGTGACAGGGACTTGGGGATTAACTAAATGTGTTACAGAAGTAAGAGGCTTAAGGGTATGGAGTACATGATTAGGGTTAGGTAATACCTGGTCTCTGGATTCACCTTACCATGCATACATCCTGAGGGCCTGAGGCTATAGCAGTGAAACTAATTTTCACTATTTCACAGATGCTTTAGGGACACAGGCACTGGAACATGAGAAATTATAACTTTAAGCAACCATAGACACCTGTGACACTCCTATGAACTATGGTAAAGATTTAAGGGGAGAGTACCGAGGACCCATCTTCTCAGGCAGCTACACAATACATCCCATTCTTAAATAGTCCCTCCAGAATAATTATCCCATTAATACTACTATATTATTTCTTACCACTAATTATAGACAGATCCAAGGGACACAACAGTAGCTTTTTCATTGTCTTCATTAAATCCCTCGGTAGAAATATCAACACTATTGGCTGACACTACCTTCAACTTTCCTGCAACCTTGGGATTGTGTAAGGCATTCCAAGGGAATCTCCTGTGTCATCATGAGACATACACAACTACTCTTTTCTGCCTCACTGTCTCCCTTCCACCTGACTAAGTTTAGCTCTGGTTAAGTCCATTTCTTGTAAGTCTTCATGTTAAAAGCTGGCCCAATTGAATTGTGAATCAGAATTTTTCTTGTGGAACCACACACTGATAAGAAGTGTCCTTGTGGAAAGTGTTTACCATTATCATGGGAACTTTATTACATAGGTCAAATCAGAGGAAGAAGGATTCAGTAGAGGCGGTAAGCTCTTTTAGATGTTCTGCTGGACAATGTTTTAATTGCAGAAGCCTTTCAGAGTCTTATAAAAGAGGTATTATTCAGAAGAGTTTGGCTTAAATATCCTCTCCCCTTCCCCCCTTTCTGTATGTGTATTGTGTGTATGTGTATGTATATACACACATATAAGAAATGGACAGCCACAGGTCAGTCTAGTCAAGTGGAAGGAAGGCAGTGAGGAAGAAGGGAGTAGTTTGTGTATGTCTCATGCTGACACAGGAGATTCCCTCAGAATGCTCTACACAGTCCCAAGGTTGCAAGAAATACACACACACACACACACACACACACACACACACACACACACATATAGGGAGAGAGAGAGACAGAGAGGGGAGGGAGGTAGGTCTTTCCCCATCCCACCAACTGCTATTGCCTTTCTCTCTGATATACCTTCCGTATCCTCTGTATTTTTATCTTGTATATACCTATCTATTTATGAGTTATTGCCCCAAATAGGATGTGAGTTCCTTGAGGATTAGTGGCCCTTTTTGCCTTTTTTTATGTCCCTAACCCTTAGCACAATGCCTAGCACACAGTAAGTATTTAATAATAAAATACTTGTTGACTAACTGATTTATTCAAACTAAGATATACAGTTGGATGCACAATACATATAACTGGTCTATCAGTAGAATATCTTTAGAACAGGCACTGTGAATGGACAATGAACTGAGATCAGAATTGATCAGGAAGAGGAGAATATAATTGATTGCTTTACAACAATTGCATGGTATTTTTAATGACCCCAAGAATCTCCTAGAAACAAAGGTCCATTTTTTTTTAACATCAGTATTCTGATGATTTCATATGGCTGTGACTTATGGAAAACTAAGGTCTCTGAAGACTTAAAGTTGGCAATTGGCAAGGGAGAGGTATATGTGTACATTATAACATATCACCAAGTGGCACAAGGCGTGTTAGTGGAGATGTGTATAATGGGAAAATATGTTGTTTCAGTCATGTTACAAGGGAGAGAGATAACTGATGCAAAGTATGCTGAATACATTGGTATATACACAATGTCAAGAGACCTCTTGGGAGGCCTCTACTACGTTGGGTGGAGTGAGGATTTATGGGAGGGTATAAGTAAGAGTAGCATAGGTTAAGGCATGGATGATTTCTGCTCTATACTGCTTAAGGAAGTAACTGGTGAGTTTGTCTAAAAATCACCTTTACTTCATGAAGCCTTACCCGGAATGAAATGGGAATGGTATAATGGAAGGAGTGCTGGACTTCGAGTGAGGAGACCTGGGTATTCAAACCACCTCTTCACTTATTAGCAATGAGATCATGGTTTGGGCCTTTACCTGGCTTGAGCCTCAATTTCCTTGTCTGTAAAATGAGGATAATACTTTTAATGCTTATTTCTGAAGGTTCTGGTGATGAAAGTTCGTTGCCTATGACTACATGCAAATTGAGATGAATGGACAGATTACTTCTGTATATCATCCTTTAAAAGACATGCTCTTATCTTCCCCCCCACTACTTTGCAGAGAAGGGAGTGGGTATGGGGCACCCCACAGAAGTAGAAATTTGAATATTATATTACTTTTGGGTTTTTTTTTGTTTTTTGGAGGGCAATTGGGGTTGAGTGACTTGCCCAAGGTTACAAAGCTAGTTTTGTGTGTGTGTGTGTGTGTGTGTGTGTGTGTGTGTGTGTTAACTGTCTGAGGTCAGATTTGAACTCAGGTCCTCCTAACTCCAGAGCCAGTGTTCTACTCACTGCACTACCTAGCCACCATATAATATCACTTTGAAAAATGATTGACTTAGCTGGTATTTTTTTTTAATTTTTGTTGAAAGGGATGGATTTCTGGGATAGGACAAAGGGAGGAACAGAAAGGGAGAATCTAAGCACTCTGAAGATAAAAATATATCAATAGAATATATTTTTAAAAGAAAGTTATTTGAAATAATATGAAGTAGGAAACAGAAGCAGAAGGTCAACATTCACACCTTCACCCTGAGGGCTCTCTGTGGGTCTCTTTATATATACACACATATATATGCATATGCAAATGCAGGGGAACAGGGAACAAAGGAAAAAGAAAGAAGGAACTTATACATTTTTATAACTAAAGGTCATTATAAAAAGTTTAAATAATTGTAAGAATAAGCTTAATTTGGTTTGTTGTTTTTAAAGTCAGAGTAACAATTTATTCATTAAAAATATAAAAAAAGAAGGGGAAAGGTGTCCAATTAATATAGGAAACATGTCAAGATCTTCTATTCAAGAGGAAATTAGAGAATTTCGTGTTTTAACAAAGGGAAATTTTCTTTGGCATGTTATATTTTTAAAGTATCTGCAGCAAGAATAAAAAAAAAAGGTGGAAGAACTCCTTGTGCCATCAGTGGAAAACACTCAGTAGATGTTTGCTGATGGAGCCATTCTAGAGCTGGATGGGAGAAGGTGATGTGTCACTGTTTATGATTACTCAGTGCTGACTTAAAATGAGAGGGTCATGTCATATTCTTCCCTCCTTGTCTTGCCGCCTCTCTTTTCCTCTTTTCATGATATGTGAAAAACAAATTGGGAAATGTGACAGGTCTGCACCATGCACACATCACTCTATGACCCTGCCTTCACTGGGCTGGCTAGCCCAAATTAGGAAAACTGTCACTATAATACTTCACTTTGCTTTTTAAATTAAAAGCTTCAAGAGAGCGTAATGTACTCAGCCACCCTCCTACTGAATTACCAACTCAGGATGGTAGAGTCTTAATTTGGAGACGACCGTGTATCTCCGGGGCTCATTTGATTCTGCTCAGTCCTGTGGTGCTTACATATGCTTATGCAGAGTTCTGGTGGCTTTAGTCCTTAGAAGGTAGGATGTGACGATAGGAGACTGCTCCTAGCGTGTGTTTGATAAGCTTTCCCTAGTTGCCAAAGACTAAGTTGCGGGGAAGGGGGAGGAGGAGCCATTTGTTACTAAAGGTGATGGACTGTTGGATGGTTTAAGAGTGAACACATTGGCAGGTTCTTCTTAGCTAATACTGCCAGGCTGATGGAGGAACTCCATGATTTTGATAATTGAAATGCCCTGAACTTGATTCTGAGACTTTAGAGCAGTTGTGTGCTGTAGAATTAGTTAATGAGGCTTTCTTTATTTGAGCTTTGGAAAGCTTCCAAAACCCACTCGGGAGGGAAATGAACAAATGTCTTTTTGTTACCTCCAGATAAATCTTCATGATGAAATGCAGAATTGCTCTGCCTGTTTCATCTTCTCCCTTCTTCCTCCCCAGTGGACACTCAATTAGAAAAAGGCCCAGGGAAAAAATTAGAGAAGGCCCTCATTCTTCTTTGGTTGTTGCCCTTACTTTTTCTTATAGTGTTGTGTGTGTGTGTTTTGTTTAAAATTATGAAGAAAAATTTGAAAATTCTGGATACAGAAAAGGGGATATGAAATTGATCACCTTCTAATGATGGAATTCTAAATTTTCCCAAATAATGAATCCTCTGAAGTGGTTGCATATATTCAAATTTACATTATTCAACATTATAAGTATGTAAAATATGATTATTGATTATAGTTCAATTGAAACATGCAATGTGAATTCAAATAATGCATCTACTTCATGGTATTCATTAGTCCATTAGTCTGTGACTAATTGTAAAATAACTCAATTGCATAAAGGCTAGTGATTGACCTAGACAATATACAACACATAAATAACTATGTGATACATTTGTGTGCAGCTTTTTTTTTTTTTGAGCATTTGAGGTTGGGACAGAGGTGGTGACTACATTCATTTAAATGAGAAGGCATCATCTATCAAAGCCTTGAATTTCCTCTGGTGATTCTCCAGTATGTCAAAGCAATATTTCATAAAGTAGTTGCAATTTTAGTGTGTTACTGAATTTGAACTCTTTTCTTTGGTTTCATTATTTTGGAAAATGTTAGTTTCATTTTAGGGTTTTGGTTTGCATGACAAAACACACATATACACACAAAATCAATCTGTATTTTGATGGGACTTTATTCTTCCATTCCATCTAGAAAAGGAAACACAGACAAGATAGATGACATAGTATACTTTCTTTTTTGAAAATCTACAATTATATGAAAGTCACTTCCCTGTGTGACCTTGGGCAAGTCACTTAACCCCAATTGCCTTGCTGTCCCCCCTCCAAAAAAAAAATAAAAGAATGAAAGCTTTGCCCTGTCATTTTAACCAGAGCACATAATGTTCACACTTTTTAGTTAAATGAACTTAATTCTGACTCTCAAGTTTGGTCTTTTTGCATCAAAACTTCCCTTTTTCATTCTCTCCCTATGACTCTGAAGTTTAAAAAATAGGGGATGAAAAGAAGGATAATTGGTTGGTTTATCATGGAGAAAATAATGAGAAGAAGTGTATGATCCAGTTATATTGCTTAGGCATTTATAGCTATGGTAGTATATAATTGGAGGGAGAAAACTATAAAACATGCTTGTGAGCTGGTGTTCTTCTCTAGGGTCATAACTTCTCAAAATGAAGAGTAAAGATGACTTTAGAAAATTTAATAGTAATAATAGCTAACATTTTACATAGTATTGTAAGATTTGCAGAATGCTTGAAAAACATCTCATTTTATCCTCCCAAGGTAGATGCTATTATTAACTGCATCTTACAGGTGAGGAAATCGAGGCAGACAAACCTTAAGTGACTTGCCTCAGTAATACAGCTAGTAAACTTATCTGAGGCTGCATTTGAACTGAGGTCACTGTAGGACCCTGCTGTATCCACTGCTTCATCTAACTGTCAAGTTCAAAAAAGGAATATTGTATTTTGTTAAGGAAAGTAATGAAAATAGCATCTTGAGAAAGAGTTTAGATATGAATCTCTTAAATACATTTCAATAATTGTAATACCTGAATTCTGACCTCTAATCCTTTACCATAGTCCATCCCTAAGAATTAAAACCAGTTGCAGAATGGCATGTAGTAAATACAAAAGATAAAATGTGTATGCCACCTGACTGACTTATCCTTTCTCATCCTTCAAGGCTCAGCTCAAGTTACAACTCTTCCATAAATGATACATCCAAACTAAATCTCATTCTTTCCTTTCTGATTCCCAGTACTCATAGCTGTACACTTAGTTGACAGTTGGGCACTTACTGTGTTTTGAAATATTTTATTAGATAATAATCCACAATAACAACATTATGTTGTTATTTAATACTTAAAGAATTTATGTCCTGTCTCCCTAAGTTATATGCTTACCAACAGAGAGAAGACAGGACACATGAATCATGCATCTTTCTGTCTCCTCTAGCATCTGGCACAGTATTCCATCCATAATAGGAACTCAATAAATTCATCATCTGTAAAACAATGGAATTAAGCTAAATGTTTTCTATGGTCTGGTCTAACACTAAATATTTTCTTTCCATGATCCTAAATATCTATTCAGTGGCTGGCTTGCTATCCTAGTTTCCATATAGTTGTTCAGAATCTTTTTTGTAGTTTCCAATTCAATTCCTCTCCCTGCCTTGTTCTGTTTCCATAGATGATCTCATCTCTAACTTTAACAAGAAGTTGACCACATTAGATATGAGCTTTTTTATCTCCTCTCCCCAAACCTGAAAACCTCTCTCTGTCTTAGCCCACCATCCCCTCCTTCCATTCATTCTGAGAGGATAAGTTTGCATTAACAACAGTGCTCAAGAAAGAGTTTGGGGTATAATCTTCCCACCCAGCAAGATTTAGGATCTTAAGAATGTGACCAAAAGACCATTGTAGTGGGCTATATCTAGATCAATAACACAGGTACACCTCTCCCCAAGAAAGGGTAAAGGGTTATATTAAAGGATTGACAAGCACATGGACTTTGAGGAATAAAAAAAAGCTAGCTCAATAGAAACATATTCATCAAAAATGGGATCTACAAATTTGGAATATAATTTTTAGCAACAATCAAAATACAGATACAAACATTCAGGAAGAGTTAAAAAATAATTACAAATTAGAACTTCTCTTAGGATTTCTTTGGGCTTCCCTGACATGAGATCATACAGTCTATCCGTTTCAAAACTCAAACATGAAGGTGAAGAGGTAAGAAATAAAAAGGGAGAGAATAATATCTGACTATGTCTCTGATCTGAGCTACATATGGAGCATGAAGGCATGGTAGAAAGAGTCAAAGGATCTGAGTTCTTATTCTACTTTTCCTATTTACATAATAATCTTCTGTGAACTTGGGTAAGTCACTTTAACTTTTAATTCTTCAGCTTCTTCATCAGTAAATTGAGAATCTGGATTAGATAATCTCTAGGGTCCCTTCTGGCCTTAAATATATGTTCCTATGTACCTTCCCTTTATCATCTCCCATACTTCTGGTCCAGTAACGGCATGCATATGAAAGCCTATCAACAATTACCTTCTTTCTTGCTAGCATCTTTATAGCCTGCTCTAAGAATTTTGGGAGAGTTGGTAACAAAATTAAATTTTCTTCATTCCCAGCCCCATGCCAGCCTTCATGATTTCTTTTGGAAGTATCACACAAGGACAGATGCGTTCTGGATTGAGAAGGTCCTACTTTATTGGCAATGACTAGCCATCTACTCAATTCAGTTAAATGTCCTACCACTACTTCCTTTTCTCATATTATTTTGGCTGAAGCTACATAGAAGGAAAGTATGTAATTGCATCCTTATTTTTGTAGGTTCCAGTAGGTTATTATAATATGTCAAAGAATACCTAAGCACGCAAACTCTTCTGCTAACTTTGTCTCCATTTGTGCTCTTGATCACTTCCCTACTAACTATTTTAATTATTCTTCTCTCCACTGGCTCTCTCCCTCTTCAGACCTGTTCAGGTCATTGCTATCAAAACAAATAGATAAAACAACAAAAACTCTTTCCCTTGACTCTGCTGCCTCCTTAATTTATTACCCCAACTCTCTTCTCACTGTTAAACTTCTAAAAAGAGTGATCTCCACCCATCCACTGCCTCCATTTCTTCTCCACCTGCTTAAATACTTGCAATCTGGCAATTGTATCTACCAATGTACTAGAACTTTTCTCTTCAAAGTCATAAATGACTCTCTACTTTCAAAATCAAGGCCTTATCTAAAACTCAACCACCTTAAACTCTATAGCATTTGATACAGTTGGCCATTTTTCTGTTTAATGGTCTCTCCTCCCTTGGATTCCATGACACTTCAATCTAGTTTTCTTTCTAACTCTCTGAGAAAGTCTTCTTGGTTTTCCATGTAAGTTCCTCTTCTTCCTCCTGCTCTTTATGTATATACATTTTCTAAGGCTCTGATCTTAGTCCTCATATTCTCTCTCTTTGGTTTATCCACTCCTATGGCTTCATTTATTACCTCTATTTTGATGATATCCCATTCATCATTTCCAGCTCTGATCTTGTCCCTGAGAAGTCATAATATTTCCAACTATGGGTTGAATAGTTTCATCAAGATCTCCTACAAACTAAGGCTCTGTCCAAAACTGAACTAATCACCTTCCTTCCAAAACCTGCCTCGATTTCTAACATCCTTATTCTTGTTGATGGAACCACTATCATCCTAGTCACCCAGGTCCAAAACCAAATTTGTCTTCGATTCTTCTTTCACCCTCAACTCTCTTCTGCTACATAAAATCAATTGTCAAATCCTCTTAATATGTGAATATGTACAAAGTAAGTTTCACAGTTGCTTCCTCATGATACTGCAAGAGGTATCCTTCTACCCTTTGACTTCTCCCCTCCCCACTTCCTTTGATTCTGGGGTATTCCAGGACCCTTCTTGGCTATTTGACTGTTCATGGCTTGTAGAGTTAAAAGTCACAAAATCTATTCCTTTTAATGATATTGAGGGCCATCAGCCCTTCTCATCTCCCTTGTCACTTTCTCCTAAGGTCCTCTGGGCCTTACTATCTACCTTGTTCTGAGCCTTACAAATACTTGGAAATCTAAACATACGCATGCACACACAGAGACAGAGTGTGTATGTATGTGTATATATGCAAACACAGATGCATATGTAAATAACCTATCCATGTAAAACATGTATATATAAATGGTGTGTGTGTGTGGACACATACATATATATATATATATAAACTTTTGGAACACTTGTAATCAACAGAATGGCAGTGTACAAATTAGAAAATCAACTCTTATGTATGAGAGAAATTTCTTCCCAACATGAAAGTTCCAGCACCTTACATGGACATAAAGAACAGAGTGTGAAAGTGATGTTGGAACCACTTAGTGGAGTAGGGATAAAACATAAAGCAGGTTGTTACGTAGTGAAAGAGTGAAGGTCAGGGTTTTGGAAAAGGAATCATGTGCTTATTAATTTCTCAAAATCTCTGGGTCCTAGGTAGTGATTTTAGAAAGCCTGGAATCTAGTCACACACCAAAAACAGTGGAACATTTTGGGCTTTCTGTGACTAGGTTAGGACACAAGTGGAAAATTACATGGGGAGTATAGGAAGTAGACTCTGTTGTAATGAGAGTAGGAGGGCATAAAGACAGGGGAGCTGCAGGAAGTGCTTCACTGCAGGTTCTCACAAGCTTTCTTATCCCCAGAACAGCTGACGCTGCCACCCCCAATATTGTGGTGGTAAAGATGGCTCTCGGGCCATGTGACTATGGACACATGGACCTTTTCATCTGACTTACTCTAGGCCCATAGGACTTCTGGACTTTTCCATTTACCTGACTGTTGAGCTTTCTTTTTTATATTGTCTTGACTGATTACAGCATTAGTTCCTTAGGTTCAGGGACTCTCTAGCTTTTTTTATTTGTATCCTTATTCCTTACTACAGTGCTTGGTACAGAGTAAGACCTTAATATTTATTTTTTTATTCATTCCATTCATTCTTCCTTCACACTGCTACTACCCTTGCTCGGGACCTCAGTACTTTTTTGGGGGGGCGGAGGGGGGAAGGCAAGGCAATTGAGGTTAAGTGACTTGCCCAAGATCACACAACTAGTAAGTTTGTCAAGTGTCTGAGGCCAGATTTGAACTCAGGGCCTCCTCACTCCAGGGCCAGTGCTCTATTCACTGTACCATCTAGCTGCCCCTTAAGTCCTTCTTATAAGCCTATTAACTAGTGTGTCTGCTTCTAGTGTCTCCCTTTTTCAATCCATCCCCCACATCACTGCAAAAAGAAGTTTTATCATATGAATGAATAGGTATGATCACGTCATTAGCCATTCAAAAGTCATCACTGGCTTTTCATCAAAAGGCTACCAAATAAGATGTTCTTTCATTTGACATGTAGTACCCTCCATAATCTAGGTTCAAATATCCTTACTTCATAGTATTTTCCTTCTCAACCCTAAAATTTATCCAAAATGTATTTACTCAGTTTTCTAATCTTGTTCTTCCCTCTTTTGCCTCCAAATTTTTGGTCATATCATTGCTGGTGCCAACAACGAGATCCCTTACACCCATTCTTGTGGCCTGCCAAAGAATTTCAGGCACCTCCAAAAATGTAGGGTTACCACTGCAGACTGTCCTATTTTTAATGTGACCCACGGCAACCAACCATCATCATTCTGTCTCTAGTCTAAACTCTCTGCCTGCAGAAGAAGTTTACAAGTTGTGTTGGTATACCTTACCTTCTGACTCTATCAATATCTTTCTCCTCCTTCAATATCCAAATATGCTTCCATCTTCTCCATTAAATCTTCTTTAATCCCACCATCTATGTTATTCCTCCTTCTTAGCACCTCACAGGCCACTCTGTCCCCTACAATGTATTTAATAATTGATTAGCTTATTTTCTAGTTATTTATATACACCCTACTTTTCTTTTCCACTAGCTTGCATTCTCCTGGACATTAAGGATTTTATTACAGGGTTATGTGTCCCAACTCTAGCTGTAGTTCCTGGCTTTGTTGCAATAGATTGTTAGATTTAAAATGAATCTTAGAGGTCATTTCCTTCAAAATCTTCATTTTATATATGAGGAAACTGAGGAAAATTTAGACTAAGTGCTTTGTATCCCCAGAACCTATTATACTCCCTTTTACAGAGTAGGTGCTAAATTATTTGAATTGAGTTTGTTGATTGATCTAAAACTCCTCTTAATTGGATGAGTATGTTCCTTTCCAAAAGACTCATGCCCCCCCCTCCTTTTTTTTTAATAGGGAAAATCTCAAGTCAATTTGGTAAGTCACCTTCCAGGAGTACTAACCAGTGTATCAAAGGAGTGAGAAGGCTATTTCTAAAATAATTTGTAAGGTTGTCCCATTCATTTTTTTAAAGAGACTTTGTGCCTCTTAAGGCAGACTGAGTGCCTATTTATTTATATGTTATACATGCCACATTAAATATCTTACTTCAGCCATCTAGTCCTGTAGCAAAGGAAGACAGAATAGTCATAGGTTTGACAATTCCTGCTAATAATGTAACTTTCTTGGGAAATCCAACTTTAGAATATCAAAATACCCAGACAGTAGGGTTTGGCTGCTGGGATATGTATCTGGGATGGAGAATGGGTGGGGGAGGGAGTGGGAAAGGAGGAAAAGGTACCTCTTCATAGAATTCAGAGCTAAAAGGGATGTTAGATATCATCTATTGCAACTCTGTCATGTTATAGATGAGAAAATTGAGGCCCAGAGAGGGAAATTTATTTTTTTCAGAATCACACATTAAATAATAGAGCTTAGAATTATTTTTCCCTTCAAATTACTGGACACTTCTACTCCAGTAGAATGTCAGATCTTTAAGGGCAAGGACTGTGTTCATTGTTATCTTTTTATCTTTATCACACAGTATAATACCAACATATAATAAGTGTTTTTACTTTAGAGTCAAACTTGTCTATTATTCCAAATATCTTTTGGTTTCTGATTTTAGCATTCCAGTCCCCTATGATGAATGTGACATCTTTTTATGTTATTTTGAGATCTTGTAGGTCTTCATAAAACTGAGCAACTTTGGCTTTAGCATCAGGGTTTGGAGCATAGACTTGTGTTATTGTGATGTTGAATGGTTTGCCCAGGTTTGAACAGATATCATTCTGTTATTTTTGAGTTTATATACCAGTACTGCTTTTCTCACCCTTTTATTGAATATGAGAGCTACTTGACTTCTTTGAAGGGATTCTTGTTGACAATAGTAGATGTAATGATCACCTGAAAATTAAATTCACCCATTCCTGTCCATTTAAATTCATGAACACCTATGATATCAATGTTTAAATGTTCAGTCTCCTGTCTGACCACGCTCAGTTCATAGATCTTACATTCTAGATCCCTGTGTGATATTAATCTTTACAACAGCAGACTTTGCTTTCATCACCAGTCATATCCACAGCTGAACTTCCTTTTCATTTTGGCCCAACCTCTTCATTTTTTCTGGAGCTACCAAGGGAGTTCCAGAAAAGCATCTACTTCTGCTTCATTGACTACACTAAAGGTGATGATTGTATGGATCACAACAAAATGTGGCAAATCCTTAAAGAGGTAGGAGTGCTCTTTCATCTCAGTTATCTCCCAAGGAACTTGTATGCACACCAAGAAATAAGAGTTCGAATTGAACGTGGAACAACTGATAGGTTTACGACTGAGAAAATTGTATGACAAGGCTGTATTTTGTCACCTTTTTTATTTAACTTACATGCAGAGGCCATCATGTGAAATGCCAGGCTGAATGAATCAAAGGCTGCAATTTAAGGTTGCTGGGAGAAATGTCAACAATATACAGATGGTACCACTCTGATGGCAAAAAGTGAAGAAGAATTAAGAAGCCTCTCGATAAGGGTAAAAGAAGGGAGTGTAAAAGATCCATTTTACAGTTGAGGAAACTGATGCAGAGATGCAGAGATGGTTAAGTGATTTGGCCAGGGTCACACAACTAGTAAGTGTCTGAGGCTGGATTTGAATTCAAGTTTTCAAGACTCAGTGCGAGAGAGAGAGAGAGAGAGAGAGAGAGAGAGAGAGAGAGAGAGAGAGGGGAGAGATGGAGGATTATATTCCAGGTGTGGAATAGCTGTATGAATTCACAGAGGTAGGAGAAACCAGGAAGAGCTAGAGAATACCTAATAATCTATTGCCAATTGATGAAAAGGCAGAATGGAAGAAGGGGAAGGGTTATATAAACGTGTAGTGTTATATAAACTGGACTTTTATGGAAAGCCTTGCATACCACAGTCCTCTTTTATTTTAATGAAGAACTTTTTAGATCAAGGTTCTTAAACCTGGGATCTGTGAACATTTCTTTTTCATTGATAATATATTTCAATATAATTGATTTACTTTGTAATCCTATTTTATGCATTTAAAAACATTATTATAAATAGAGTTCCATGGGCTTCACCAGATTCCCAAGATGATCCATGATACAAACAAACAAAACGGTTAAAAACTCCTGTCTAGATAAAGGCTGAAACATTCTGACACGACAATGATTTATATTCCTTCTGGCTGTGTCCTTGTATTACATTAGCCCAGCAACTTCTTCCCCAAATGCCTCTGAAAGAAGAACTGAATTGAGTAGTGTATGTTAGTAGGAACAAAAGTTTCAGTTTAAAATTTCTGGTCATCGGCCAAGATGGTGGAGTAAAAGCAAGGACTTGCTTGAGCTCTTCCTCAAATCTCTCCAAATTTCTGTAAAAATAATTACTCTAAGCAAATTCTAGAGCTACAGAACTCACAAAATGATAGAATAGAACCCATCTCCAGCCCAAGAAAACCCAGAAGACCAACAGGAAGGATCTATTGCACTGGGCTGGCAGTGGAGCGCAGTCCAGTGTGGGGCACAGCAGCACAAACTGGACTGAAGCAGGCCTCAGGGGACTGAATCACTGACAGCTGTGGTGGTTCCAGACTTCTCAACTCACAAATGCCAAAGACATAGTAAAAGGTGAGTGGGAAAGCTCTTTTGGACCTGAATGAGAGAAGGGCATGGTCAAGCCCCAGCCCTGGGGCCATGGAGGTGGCTGTGGTGGCAGCAGCAGCAGTGGCAGAAGCAGCTGCTTTTGGAACTCTAGGTTCACAGATGGTGGGGGGATCAAATGGCTGATCAGAGGACAATTTCAGGGATCTCTTTGATGGCACTGAGGCAGGATTCTCTTGATTTGCCCTGCTTGGGTCTGGATCTTGGGTGGTGGTCCTGGGGTAAGAAGGAGCACTGTTGTGGCAGAACATGTGGTGGCTGTGGAGAGGGAGCCTCCTCATAGTTCCAAGGCAGAAAAGAGTGTTTGTAGTCACTCACAAACCAGAGCGCAGTCCAGGAGAGGAGTAAACTCCTCTCCTGTGATCATACCACCTTATAAGAACTGAAAATTTACAGGTCCCTAGAAACAGCTCCACAACAGCTATGCAAAACCCCTGAAAATTGGGACAGAGCACTCTGTACTCTGAAAGCAGATTCCTGCTTTGACAAAGAACTCAAAAATCAAGTAATTGACTGGGGATATGAGCAAACAACATGGAAAAAATCAGACTATAGAATTGTACTTTTATGACAAATAAGATCAAAACATACAACCAGAAAAAGATAACAAAGTCAAAGCTCCTACATCCAAAACCTCCAAGAAAAATATGAATTGGTCACAGGCCATGGAAGAGCTCAAAAAGTATTTTGAAAATCAAGTAAGAAAAGCAGAGGAACAATTGGGAAGAGAAATGAGAGTGATGCAAGAAAATCATGAAAAACAAGTCAATAGCTTGCTAAAGGAGGCCCAAAAAATACTGAAAAAAAAAAACTCCTTAAAAAATATACTAACCCAGGGGCGGCTAGGTGGTGCAGTGAATAGAGCATCAGCCCTGGAGTCAGGAGGATCTGAGTTCAAATCCAACCTCAGACACTTAACACTTTTTAGCTGTGTGACCCTGGGCAAGTCACTTAAACCCAATTGCCCTGCCTTCCAAAAAGCAAAAAAAAAAAAAAAAATCTAACTCAAATGGACAAAGAAGTCCAAAAAAGCCAATGAGGAGAAGAATGCTTTAAAATTTCTGGTTACCAAGATGTGTATGGAAAGTCTTCTCTGATGCCTATTTTCAGAGTGGAAGAAACCTTGATGTTTTGAAGCCCTTGACAACAAAGAACAAACTCTATCAGACTCAACCAAGTTGGAAAGGCTTTGAGCACAGAACACAAATAGACCAGACATCTGTTGTCAGATATCCAGTCCAGCTATTTTCAGAGATCCTTGTCACTTGGTTGGCCAAAGGGTCATGATTTATTATTACTTTACTGTAAAAGCTTATCTGTTAAAGTAATAGAGGGTCCACAATCTCTCTCATTAAACTAAAGTCTAACACCAAAGGAATTCATCTTCATTTATTAAAGTATAAGCACATGTGTGAACCTATTTGACCTTTCTGACTGTCCCTCCCTCCAGTAGCCTACCTGCTCGATACCACACCTGACACCCTTTGCTGTTGTTGCTGTTGTTCAGTAGTTTAGTGGTGTCTGACTCTCCCTGACCCCTGTCCATGGATTTTCTCCACAAAGATGTTGGAGGATTTTTTGCCATTTCCTTCTCCAAATGCAAAAGGCAAACATTGGTAAAGTGACTTGCCCACGGACACAAAACTAGTAAATGTCTGAGCCTGGATTTGAACTCAGGTCTTCCTGACTGATCCCAGCACTGTTGGGATCCTGACTGTTCCACCCAACTGTTATATATAATGGAAGAATAACAAGTCCTCCAGGCATACATTGTTTTAAATCCAATTGAACCACCTGTCCTCTATGACAATGTTTAACCTACTTGAAGCAACGAAATTCTTACCTCCCATAGTCTCTCTTCTATTCAAGTTGCAATGGGGAGTTGGGGAGTGGGGAGAGAAAAATAGGCAAAATCTATTTGAAATAATTATTTTCCTCTGAAGATAACTGTTCATAGAACAAGTGTGCCCAGGGTCTGTTGCTGTGCATGGTGGAGCTGCTGTTCACTTATTTATGAATGTAAACAAAGTCCAATTAGTTTGAGCTCAAGGAAAAAGGAGAAGGAGGAAAAAATGGTCACGGATGGCCTTTTACAGGAATTTTTTTTACTCCATGTGAGTCTTGCAACTCATTTTCATGAGCTGAATTCTGGCAGAATGGATGTCCTGTTGGAGAATGGCTCTGCAGATGTCATTTCAGACTTTGGGAAGTGGCATTTAATAATTTTAATCTTCCTTTGAATATAGATTCTTTCTTCCTACAGAATCTCTTTGAGTTCTTGCTACATTTCCTTCTCTCAAGGCCTCCTTGCTGTTCCCTCCCCCATTATTACACTGATTGCATGCAAAATTAATTATCAGTCCTGTCACATATTGCACAGCTAACAGTGGTCAGTATTGAATTATGGGGGATGCAAATGCAATTTTCAGCATCCTAATTGCTTCTCCTGTATCCAGCAAAATGTTACATTAAATATCCACGGCGAGCAGATTGTATTCGATTTCCATAACAAACTGGTGGGATTTCATTACTGGAATCCCCAGCACCTAGGTACATACCTATTTCTTAACTGCTCTATCTCTCTGGTTTAGATGGAAGTGAATGCCTAGAGATGTTTGGGTGGGATACAGCTTTAAGTATTGAATGTGGAGTTAGGTGACTGTTATTTGAATTCTGTTGACCTTGGCCAATTCATTTAATCTCACTAAGTCTCGGTTACCTCCTCTGGAGAACAGGGATAATTACAATAGCTAATGTTTTATATAACACTTTAAGATTTGAAAATGTTGGAGTTTTCCAAGGTGGAAAATCCTCTGATTTCCAATGCATCCAGTGGAAACTGTTCATGTTTCCCACACATTGTGTAACAATGAGGAGAATTCCGAAACTTAACATTTTAGTGTCAGAAAGCAATTCAGCACTCATCTCATCTCTTTATCTCCTATTATAGATGAGGGAAGTCAAGATAAGATAGGTGAAAACATTTCTCAGGGATCACATGGCTATTTTTTTTTTTGGCAGAGCCAAGACTAGAACCCAAATCTCTTGATTCCTATGCCCTGTTCTTTCTCTTGTAACACCAGAAATTTCTTCATTTTCAACGTCTTGTAGAGGTGTACTCCAAGTCTCAGTTCTGAACTAAGGTAGTAAATCTTCATACATTTACCACAAGAGGTGCTACGCCTTATTTTTTCTGTGACTTTTAGTGTATATATTGTAATGGTAACCCCCAGATCTTCTTTATTTTAGGAGTTATTCAATTATAAATTGGCAACATGGCCTACGGAAATAGAAGAAAATGGAATTTCTAATGGATCAGGTTTGGGGCTAATGATTTCCAATATTGAATGTATATTTCCAAAAAGTTGAAAAAAATTTCATAATCTTGTTTGGAATGAAGCCATTCACAAGTACTACAAAATCTTCTGTGGTTCAACATCTGATAAGCATCAGGCTGAGACAGACTTATTAGGGATTCAAAATTATTTTTAGTCCATCTATTTTTTCAACTTCTTGATTTAATGGTTTTTAAAATATAATTTTACTCTGAACAGAACATCAATATATGTTGGCACTTGATCACATTCATCTGACATTTTCCTGTTAAAGAAACATTTTTTTTTCCAGGATAGAGAGAAAATCAAACCTTCAATTGTGGTAAACATTCAAAGTGTTGTCTTCAGGTTTGTCCTTCCTAGCAAGTGGCATCAGACAGGTTAAGGAATGGCTTTGTCTATCACTGGATGTCACCAACAGCATTAAACATTGAGAAAAGGAAAAAATGGAGGAAGAACATATCTGAAGAAAAATATAAGAAGCTAAAAAAGCGATCAAGATAAAAAAAATAGTAGGGAGCCATCTATTCAGGTCCTTAGAGACATTGTATGCCATCGTCACCGTAGACTGCCAACCTTTGCTCTGGGGTATGGGTCACCAAGGGAGGCACAGATGTGAATCTTTTCTCTTCTACTGTCATCCCTGTAAGTTGAAAAATCAAAGAAACTGTCTGCTCCTTGAATGTGATGTCCTCCACAGAATCCTTCTGATCATTTATATCTAGGAAAGAACCAGAAACTCTGATCTAAATTTGAAAAGCTTTTATTTTATTTTTTTTTCAGTTCATCATATGAGACATCCAAGGAGTCCATAGAGTTTGTTTGCACGGAGGTGGTATTTTATTATTGTATTTTCTGCCTTTTCTTTGCCTCAAAGCCTTCAAACATCTAAGACAAATCCAATATTCATTCCTTTGAGAATGTAGTGACTTTGAGAATTTACTATTAGTTTGATGAGCTTCTCCATTTGATGAACTCTGCATTCTCACAGTGAGTGGTTTTTCCAAGTTCAGACCAGTTTTCTTTGTCAGCTCCTAGACTATTTTATCTTCTCAAAGTACTCTGGGCATATATGAATGGAGAGGAAGGAGAATTTAATCCTTATCTGGGCTACAGAATGAGATATAAATAATATTTTGACATACTCTGAGGAAAAACTCTTTCATGTCCATTTAGTCTCTCCCAATTATAAAATGTAATCTCCATTAATAGAATAGAAGTTTCTTGAGGGCAGGGACCATTTCAATTTTGTCTTTGTATACTAGTACACTGCCTGACATATGGTAGGCATTAAATAGTTGATCTTCCAACAAAAACAAAACAAAACAGAATAAAAAAATTCGATAGTCACTTCCTCTAAGAATACCTCTCATTTTTTTTTTGCTGCATATGTCCTGTAACGCATGCATGCATGCACACACATGCACACATGCATATATACAAGGTTGTATGTGTGTATATACATGTATGTGTGTTGCAGATTATCTTCACCTTTTAAAATGTGGGCTTCTTAAAGTCAGGGAGCTGTTTTTACTTTCTTTGTAACAACCCTAATGATTAACACAATGCCTGGTACATAGTAATAAATGCTGATTTATGGATTGATTATTGATTAGTCAATTGATTTACAAAATGCTACAACCAAAACAAAATCCAAAAAATGCTCATATTTCTGGGAAGAAACTCTTTTGGTGTATCTGCAAACACCTTAAGAACAATTAAAGAACTCTACCCAACTCTAAAATATCTGGGGTAAAAATATGATAGGCAAAGTTCCCTATAGACAGAGAAATCTAGTCCAGCAGCGAAGCTTACACAAGTGACTATTGGCAAGGAAGCATTTCCACATTTATTCCATAAATTAATCACTCAACAAAAGAAGTATTATTTATTAAGTGTCTGCTTTGTATATGCCACCTTGCTAAATGCTGGTGATGTTTGTAAAAAAAAAAAAGGGAGAAAATCTCTGCCTGCCTGCAAGGGGCTTATATACTAATAGTAGTAGAAGCCTTTTCAGATAAGAGGCGATTCCCAGTGTACTCTTATTCTTTTTACTAATTTGTACTTCTTACACCATTTTAAATAATAGCAAAGGAAAACTGGTTGGGAAAGGGATGTAGGGAAAGGAGCATTAGAAGAGGAAAGGATACAATGGTATTCTTAGAATCATAGATTAACAAGTAGAAGGGAACTTAATGGTTTGTAATAAATCCCTTTATTACAAAAATGAGGAAACTCCCCTCAGAGAGGTTAAATGACATTGTCTGCGACCACACAGGGATTAAGTGGGAGAGCCAATGTTTCAAGCCATATCCTGTGATTTGAAATCCAGTGTATTTTCTACTGCATCACTCTGTTTCTCTCCATGTCAAAATATATTATGTCTGTCTTAGCTGCACTTTACCCAGGACAGATTCATAAATAAGACACAAAGTACTTATTTTGGAATTCTATAGCAAAGAGTGGCAGAAAAAAATGTAAAATTGTATTCTTATTATCATTTTTAATTTCACAGTGAGAGCAACAGAATATCAAGGGGAAAAAAAAGAGCTTATGGAAACCTTCTAGTAAAATTATACTCCCTTGGTTCCAAAGGAGACAGAAAAGAGACTCTTATTGTTCACTTCCTTGCTCAAAGTTTGCTTTCTCTACTGTACACTTGGTTTTTTTTTTTAATATTGAGGTGTTTATAGTCTGTGGTGAGATTTGAAGAGATAAGTGGGTTGGTATTAAAAAAAAAAAAAACCAACAACCTTCTGTTTTCCCTGCCAGCCTTTTTCTCCTATAAGATTCTTTGTGGTTTTGAGAGCACCAGCAGATTGCCAGTTGTCAGAGGGAGATGACTGACACCTATCATTTGCATCTACATGCAAATGTTTCAGGGGAAGTTTTTCAATGGGTTAATCTTAGGGAGTTCTATATAATTCAAGATTCTAAGCTGCTACTTATAATTGTTACTATTCAACTCTAATCAGCAGGGCAGAGTGCAATTGGGAGCTGGGGGTGTAGGGTAGAGTGGGGAAACCAAATACAATATTCATTATGGACATACGATGGGCAAGGCAGTATCCTAGGTAGTTTTAAAAATTATTATTATTCATTTGGTGTCAACTCATCTCCATTTGGGATTTTCTCAGCAATGATACTGGAGTGGTTTGCCTTTTCCTCCAGCTCATTTTACAGATGAGAAAACTGAGGTAAACAGGGTTAAGTGATTTGCATAGGGTCACATAGCTACTAAGTGTATGGATTTGAACTCAGGTCTTCCTGACTCTAGGCCCTGGCTGCCCCTTAAGTGCTTTAACACTGAGTTTTGCAATTGGGAAACTTTACCTGTCACCTCCCTATTTAATAAATCTAATGGTTCCGTTTATCCTTTAGGATCAAATATAAAATCCTCTGACTTTGTAAAGCCTTCAGAGTCTGGCCCCTTCCCATCTCTCCTCCACCTTCTCTAAAATCTAGTGATGCTGATGTCCTTGATCTTCCTCGAATGATACGCCATCTCCCTATTCGTTGAATTTTCACTGGCCATCCCCTATACTTGTAATTGTCTCCTTCCTTGTCTCTACCTCCTAACTTTCCTGACTTTCTTAGCTAAAATCCTACCTTAATGGTAGGGCCTTCCTGTACATTTGTTTGGATGTAGTTGTTTTTTCTGTTGTCTCCTCCATGAGTGAATTCTTGAAAGCCAGGGGTATTTTCCCCCCTCCTTGCTATTGTGCCTACTGCTTACCACTCTGGCTGGTACACAGAATATATGCTTAATAACTGTCTTGACTTAACCTATAGACTTGATGCTCTTTTTTTTGCCCATTCACCCTAAATCCTATAACCTAACTGCTTATAATGTAATTATTATATGATGTAATATACCATAATATATGATATCATATCATATCATATGCTACAATGCAATACAATACCATACAATATAATTTCTTTTCCCAATATGCATTCCAACTCAGGCTGTTGAGGGCAGAGTAGTTTACCATAGAGAATTTAGCTATTTTACATACATAGACATTTGGAATCATTTAGATGCAGGATGACATAGTAGATAAAAGGCCCATCACTTTGCCTCTGATAATACTTGCTAAAACGTAAGTGACTAGACAAGTCATTTAGCTCCTTAGTGTGCCCTCAGGCAAATCTCTAAGATAGAGGAGAAACTGACCTACATCTGTGGAGGGAATTTCCACACCAAGAGTTACTTAGTTACAAGAGTCACAACCCCAATTGTCCAGCCTTCCCCCCTCTAAAAAAAAATAATTGAGACTGCATAGGAATTGGCCCTTAAGAGAAAGGTAAGCCACTGACCCTGAATAAGCAACAGATAGTACCAATCATGAAATAAGAGAAAAATGGGGGGGGGCAAATGAGAGATAGATAAATGGCAAGGGCTCTAGACATTTGAAGGAGGGAGTACTTGGGGATAGCTTCCCAAAGGAGGTGAAATTTAGGGTGGATCTTGAATGATGGCTAGGATTTGGATAGTTGGGAAGAAGAAGGGAAGCAGATTCCAGATTGACAGAGCCCAAAGTTCATGAGTAAAAATGTGCTTAAGTGAGAAATGAGCAGAGGAATCTGACTAGAATGTATATGGGAGGGAGGGAAGAGAGAGACTGAATAAGGAAATAACAGTAAATAAAGTTGGAAAGGGAGGTAAGGGCTATAATAATATATTTGGATCCCCTCTCACTTTTCCATCAAGTCCTTACCTTGTAGCCAATAGAGCTGTAGTACCTTAGGTTACTGTCTTAAACATGAGCGCGTGAGTCTACCTCTGCCTATCCTTGAAGCTATTAGCTACTTCCAGGACCAGATCACTTGTCTGGTGGGTCTTTCTGGTTTTTCACATCATTCATTTTTTGATTCATTCATTGATTGATTCACTTTCATCTATTCATTCATCGACCATTTATTTTTTCTTTAAAAAAAATTTTTGTTTGCTTTTAGTTTACAACATTCAGTTCCACAATCCCTTAAGTTTTAAATTTTCTCCCCCTTCTTTTCTTGCCCCCTCCCCCACACCATGGCAGAATGCGATCAAATATAGGTTCTACAAATACCTTCACATTAAACATTAGTCAAGTTGTAAAGAAGGATTATAACCAATGAAATGAACAATGAGGAAAAAGGGACAAAACAAAACACAAAAGAGAAAGAAAGTAGTTTGCTTCAATCTGCATTCAGATTCTATAGTTCTTTCTCTGCATGTGGACATCCCTTTCCATCATTGAGTCCTTTGGAGTTGTCTTATAACCTTGTATTACTGGGAGGAGTCCAGTCTATCAAAGTTAGGCATCACAGATATGACATGTCTGTAATTGTGTACAAAGTTCTCCTGGTTCTGCTCTCCTCACTCAATATCAGTTTATATATGTCTCTCCAGGTTATCATGAAGTCCGTCTCCTCCTCATTTCTTATAGCACAATATTATTCCATTACATTCATATACCACAACTTGTTTAGCCATTCCCCAATTGATGGACATCCCCCTGATTTCCAGTTCTTTGCTACCACAAAAAGAACTGCCATAAATATCTTTGTAAATACGAATCCTTTTCCCACTTCTACGATCTCTTTGGGATACAGCCCTAGAAGTGATATTGCTGGGTCAAAGGGTATGCACTTTTTTATAGCCCTTCAAGCATAGGTCCAGATTTCAGCAACCATTTATTTAGCATTAACTGTGTACACCACACTCCATTAGTCACTGGGAGAGATGAAAAGATAATTTTGAAACATTCCCCACCCTCAAATAGCTTGTAGTATAGCAGGGGACAGATGTCATATATACAGATAGTCAATAACTACACAAGAATTGAATTAAACTACATAAGAAATATATGGAGTACAATATAAACACCGAAGGAAAGATAATTTCTTGCTATGAAGAGAATTTACAACAGCGGGAGAGATCAAAGTCAGAGATTTTGGTTCAGGAGTCATCTTCATTGAGGTGACAGTTGAAATAATAGTACTTAGACTGGAAGGAGCTTTAGAGATAACATTATTTTACGAATGAGGAAGCTGAGAAACAGACATGGAGTAACCTGTCCAAAGTTGCATGCCTGGTCAGCAGCAGAGTTCAAATTAACTTCAAAGTCAGTATTCTTTTCACTATCTCATACTGTGAGGTGGATGATATTTCTGACGGTGAGAATGTCAGGAGAGCAGAGTAGAGGGTCAAAGACTGACCTCTAAAGAATGCCTACATTTTAGGGATAGAGGACGGAAAGAGGAAAAAAAAATCATAGAGGGAGATAAGGAAATGGTAGAGAGGAAGCAAGAGGACCAGATGGTATAAACCAAGGGAAGAATGAATTTCAGTGTTGAAGGAATAGTAAACAGTGTCAAAAATGACAGAGGGATCAATAATGATATTTTACATTTTTATACAGCTTTACCAGTTTTTGAAACTAATTTGATCCTCTAGTCAAGGTAAAGATGAGGAATGAAGAGCAAAGGCCATTGGATTTAATGTTTAGGAAGTCGCTGGTGATATTTGAGAGTGAATTTCCTGTACATTGGAAGAGGCAGGAGCCATAGTAAATGGAGTTAGGGGGAAAGGCTGTGGCACAGATAACTCATATGAGAAGTAAGTCAGTGAAAGGAAAGAAATAATTGGGTCAGAGATAGAGGGAACAGCAGAGTGAAATGATTTCTAACCTTCTCCCCCTCCCCAAGACAAGGGAAACCTGTACATGTTTGAAGAAGGAATGGAAGAAGAAACTGATGATAGAGAAGCTATGATGTTTTTCATGAAATCACTTGAATCTGGGATAATGGATATTGTTTGTATGTTTAGTGCTCTGCAAAATACTAATAACAGAATTAGTGCTCACAACTCATATTTTACATTTAGACTTAACAACAAGAGATAAGTTTAAATTCCCCAGACAGGCCATGAAATGATGATAATGTATGTGTCTCAACTCTTAACCAAACCTGGATAGCATCCAGAGAAGAAACATCTGGGCCTTATAGGGGACATTATATCTTTTCTCTGTAACTTCCATCTACTCGTGTTTACTATTCCCACCATGTGTAAACCTTAATAGCTTTGAAAAATGGTCCTTTTATGCAGCATGAACAACAGTTGATCTTTACGCCCTCTAATTTATTAATTAGGAAAAATGATGCATTATTTATAGCTCGGCAAAAATAGGATTTGCTAATTCAACAGTAAACTGTCTGCTGTTACTGTTCTAGGAATGAGTGAATCAAATTTCACCACAGTGAAGGCCTGGTCCAGAGGCTGGAGCCCCTAAGAGAGATTAAGAGATGTCAGATAAGTTACCACCTCTGCTATACTGGGAATGTTGGCATGTCCTAGAGCATATTGCTGCACAGACTATAGCTTTAATCCATACACTGAGTATGAAGACAAACAGTAATACCCCCACTGCTTTTTATATCTATAGATATAGTGATAAGATACCCTTCTCTTAACCTAGGACAACTCTATAAGGGGTTTGTCCTAGGTCAAGAGAAGGGTCTCTTATGAAATCATAGATTTCAGAAGGATTAGCACTTCCTTCAATTATTTAAAATGTTATTCTGAGAAGAGGTCTGGGTCTATAGTCTTCACCAGATTGTCAGATATATATATATATATATATATATATATATATATATATATATATATAAAAATAATATAAAAAAAAAGGTAAAGAACACCTGTCATAACAAGAATATGAAAAGACCTTAAGCATCTTAGATTCCTTGTGTTGATGGTAGAAATAGATTTTTGTAGAGAATAAAAGAGTCGCAAAGAACCGCTGAGGCAATCTTGTCTAATCTGTCTCTGAACAAGACTCCTTTCTATGTTACACTGGAAAAGGAATCATCTAGGCTTTGCTTGAAGATCTCCATTTCTCAATTTTACTCATTTACTATTACCTCTAGGGTCAAATACAAACTCTTCTGTTAGATATTTAAAACTCTTTATACTCTGACTCTAGCCTCTCTTTCCAGATTTATTATATATTACTTCCTTTCATACGCATAATAATCCACCCAAGGTAGCCTGTGTGTTATTCCTTCCAAATGATGCTCCAATTTTCATCATCCTGACGTTTTACAGTTGCACCTTGGTGCCTAGGATGCACTTCATTCTCATCTCTGTCTCTTTCTTGTTTTAAAAATTCAGGTCAAGTGTCCCTTTTGACGTGAGGCTTTTCCTATGCCTCTCCTCTTCCCTTGGCTAGTATCTTTCCCTCAAAATCATCTTGTTTTTCTAACACTATATTTTTGCATGGCCTTATATTCATACATGCTGTCTCCTTCAATAGAATATGTTTGTTGAGATCAATGTCTTTTTCTTTTTGCTTTGCGTCCTTAGTACCTAGTATGTAATGTGCAGGTATTCAATAAGTAGTTGTTAATTGATCAGTTGATCACCTTTAGTGAAAATCTTCACTCCTAAGTAGACAATTCCATTTTCATACAATTCTAATTATTAGGACATTTTTTCCCCTCACATCAAGACTGAATTTACCTATTTACCACTTTTATCCATTATTCCTTGTTCTATCTTTTGGGGCAAATTGGAACAAATTCTACATATCAGTCCTTTAAATATTAAAAGATAAATCATGCCCTTTCCCCCATTCCTCCCCCTTTTTCTACTCTCCATTTATAATGGAGTCTATAAGGTGAATTAAGCATATCTTCAAAATATTTTATTTCAGAAACAGGAAAAAATGATGCCGATTCTAACTTGTAGAAACTATGAGTGCTATATATTCTGATAGCGTGATAAGGGCATGGAGTAATGCATTCACTATAATGATATCTATGAAAAAAATGAAAATGCACTTTCCATATTGACTCTCTCTCTCTCATATGCTTGATAATGCTTTCTTTCAGAAGCAATTCTATTTCAGTGCATTTAAGCATCTATGGAGTACCCATTTCTACAGTAGTACTGAAACATTAGGTGCAAACAGAAGAAAAAAACACTCTTCCTCACTTCTATTGAAGTCATTATTGGGTTCATGGTGGGAGATAAGAAAGAAATAGGAGAGTGAGAGAAATTGTTTCTGAATCTTTTGAAGGCAGATTGGATGAAAATATATTCTGCAAATACACTGGTGCACGAGGAATTCAGGAGAAATTTTAGGGGTATATTTTCGTGGTCTATGGGTGTAGTTATTAACTTTGTTAATAGTTTAGGTCATTTTTACCTTGAAGATAAATATCTGTATCAAACACGTTCTACTTTCTGCCAGAAGGTCTCTGGTAAATAGCAGTTATCATATAATGCAAAGGATCAGGTACCTGGGAAGACATTGTATTCAACTCCCTCAATTTGAAAATGACAAAACTCGAGGTAAGAGAGGTCAAGTTACTTGGAAAACAACTGGATGGTGGAGCAGATGGAGCACTGAACTAAGGATTCATAAAGGCCTGAGTTTGAATCCTGCCTCACACTTCCTAGCCATGATTCAGACATGGGACACTTAACCTTTTGCAGTTACACTTATTGGCCGCTAGATGGCGCAGTGGTTAGCAAGCGAGTCCCAGATTTAGGAAGACCTGAATTCAAATGTGACTAGACACTAACTGTGTGACTATCTTAGGCAAGTCACTTACCCTGTTTGCCTCAGTTTCCTCATCTGTCAAATGGGGATAATAATAGCACCTACCTCTCAGGGTTGCTTTGAGGATCAAATAAGATAATAATTGTAAAGTACATAGCACATTGCCTGATAAGCAGTATATAAATGTTTATTTTTATGGTTTTTTGAACTAAAAAATAAGGGTAATAATCGTATCAGCCTCACAGTGAAGTCCTGAGGATAAAATGAGCTAACATATGTAAAGTACTTTGTAAAGCATAAGTATTATACTTAGTTTTATTTTATTAATTATTCAAAATGAATAATTTACTAATTTTATTAATTACCCAAGGTCACACTAGTATTAAGTGATAGAAATAGGAACCGAGTATAGGTTCTCTAACTCAAGAAGCAGTGCATTTATTATTCTGAGTCAGTTGTTTACCATCTACAAAGAGAAGAAAAGACAGTGGAAAGACATTAGTAGATGAAGTACTGACCTTGTAGTCAATAAGACTTGGATTCAGGTTCTACCTCTGACATATTGACAGAGTGACCATAGGCTTCCACTTAACCATTTAGCAATCAAGGTAACTCTCTTTGGGTAACCAGGTGGCATAGTGGATAGAGTACCAGACCTGAATTCAGGAAGACTCATCTGCATGAATTCAATTCTGGCCTCAGATGCATGCTAGCTGTATGTTCCTGGGCAAGTCACTTAACTCTGTTGGCCTCAATTTTCTCATCTATAAAATGAGTTGGAGAAGGAGATAACAAACCATTACAGTATCTTTGCCAAGAAAACCCCAAATGAGGTCATGAAGAATTGGACATGACTGAAATGACTGAATAAGCTTTACCAAAGATAATTCTCTAAGATGAGGGGTGCCGAGGTAAATTGTTTCAGTTCATCAAAATTTCTACACCAGGACTATCAGACTGATAAAATCATAGGCCTTAAAACATCAGCAAAAACAGATAGAAACTAGATAAGGGAAAATAATAATACAGTCAAGACTACAGAGTTATGTAGAAATGGGATCTAACCAACCTGAAGGATTTGGCCTCTAGATTCTACTCTTTAAAGTTGAGAGAGAAGGAAATTTCTTCAAATATGTTTCTAGCATAATGGTTTACATTGGTTGATTGCTCTGTCCTATACTAATTTTCTATCACCATCCTTGGGAATAAACGTGACTAACAACATTATAAGAAGGCACTCAATGTCAAAATAACTACATCCTGTGAGTGGTGTTATCTTTTAAATTCTTTTTGCCTAAGGAATGGGATGATAGTTTATTTGCCTTAGAGCCTTTTACTTTTTTTTTTTTTCCTTTGGTCATTGTTTTTCTTTGCAAAGATATCACCCTCACTGAACAGAGGACTAACAGGGGCTAAAAATTCAGATCAAGTCCCACCCTCTTTATGGGACCTACCCAACCAAGGCCACCCCAGACACAAATTGTTAGTGCTTCCCCCTTCTCTAAATTATATTTACTTTGTATTTACAAGATGTCTCAAAAGACAGTACAATTTTCAGGCACAAAAGCTCACATTTGGAAAACCTTATAGTTTGAATTTACTTACCTATGTATATGTTCTTTTCTACCCAAAGATGTATGCTTTCTGGGAGTAAGGCTTGTTTGTTTTTTTGTATTTATATTTATAGTACCTATCAAAATGCTTGTCTCATAATAGGCCTTTAATAATGTGTATAGAATTGGATTAGATTTTTGAAAAAGGATACAGATGAAGATAGGATAGTATTAAAAGGTCTGCTTACCAAGCTTTTCTCTGACAATTTGATGCTGAAGAAAGAAAAAAAAAAGAGGCAGATAGATAGGAAGGGCCTAGCTATCTGCCCCTTAGGATTCTTATGCCCTGCTTTTTAACCCCACCCACTTATGGATCTCTTCTTGCTTTTGCCCATTTCCTGAACATTAACTGCTTCAACCAATTCTTTTAGTGATAACTTTTAAATTTATTTTGTTTCTTTACCACTTAACTCCTCATCCACTAGGCAGTCAGATGGTACAGTAGATAGAGTGCCAGCCTGAATTCTGGAAGATATGAGTTCAAATCTGACTTCAGACACACACTAGCTGTTCACTTAACCTTGGTTACCTTAACTCATGAGGATAATAATAGCACCTACCTCCCAGGGTCTTTGTGAGGATCAAATGAGATAATATTTGAAAAGAGCTTAGCATAGTGTCTGGTACATAGTAGGTACTATAAATATGCTAGCTGGGGACAGCTGGATAATGCAGTGAATAGAGCATGGGTCCTGGGGTCAGCAGGACCTGAGTTCTAATCTATCCTCAGACACTTGACACACTTACTGTGTGACCTTGGGCAAGTCACTTAACACCAATTGCCCTGCCTTCCCCCCTCCACAAATAACCAAAAAAAAAAATGTTACCACCACTATCATTATTATTATCAAAGATAATATTTGTAAAGAGCTTAGCATAGTGCCTAGCACACATTAGGTGCTTAATAAATGTTGGTTTCACTATAACTTTTCCACCTATGTGCAGTATTTAGTTTTTCCCTTATAAATTAGACCATTTTAAGGACGATTGCTTCTTATTTGCTGTCAATCAGCTTGTAGAAAATCCTTGATTTTCTTGAAACTTTGTGTGTTAAAAGTGAGTCCTTATGCTATATCCTCTTCCAATCTAAACAGTAAAAGACTGGATATTTCAGTTATGTTTATTTTAGAATCCCTTTAATTCCTCTTCCACCTTTTTTTGTGACCTTTTTACACTTCTGTGAAGCCTTTTGCTTCTGACAGAGGACTCTTGGTAGCTTCCTACCTGATACTTTGGTTTGAACATCAAACGTATTCAACAATACTGCTATTATTTCTTGAAGATCAGGGTCTGATTGAGTCTGCGACCCATAATAATTTATGTCCTGCTGATTGTGTTCCAACAAGGTGAGGAAGGCCATGTACTCTGTTTTCCATATTCCTGACCCATTGAGCACCAGCAAAAATGCAAACATTCCACAAAGTTCTAAATTGTTAAACCCTAAATGGGATCAATGAGATGGTGTTCCCTACAGTTTCTGCCTCCTCCCTCAAGATGTTCCATTTTAAGTGATCCTATTAAGAGAACATTCCATTACATGAAGTCATCTTAAAGAAAGAAGTGTTTTGATAGATGTGCTTGAAAGTATATTGCAGACGTCTGGTAAAGAGATGGTCTCAGAACCAGAAAGTTTTGGTTTCAAGTCCTTCCTCTGTATTCCTGCACAAGTCTCAAAAATTACAAGCTTTAACAGAGTGGTGACCTGCATGGGTAGAGAGGAAATACCTTACCAGGGATTCACTTTATAAGTGAAATCCCAGATCTTTACTCCAAAACCTACCTGAGTGATCAGGCTGCAAGGTGCTACATAGAAGAGAAAGTGCTAGTCTGGGAGTCAGGAAGGCCTGAATTCATTTCTGACTTCTGGCAATGAATGACTCTGGACAAGTCACTTCCATCTGTAAAATGGGAATAAAAATAGCATCTACCTATCAGGGTCGTTAAGAGGCTCAGAAAAGATTGGCTTCCTTCCTTCTATGCAGCAGTAGTCACTAACAATAGAATCTTGATAGCTGTTACCTTTACTTCCAAATTATTCCTTGAGTTGTCTGTCCCTGTTTACTTCCAGTTACATTAATCTTCCCTCGTCAATCATTTTTTTTCAATTTATGGATAGTGTTTCAAGATTAGTTATTGTTCAATTTAAGGAATGATGGGAAAGAAGCTGACCTAAATTAAAAGAAGGATAGATAAGATTAATAGGTTGCAGTGATTGATTCTGAGTATTGCAAGTTGAATTGTAATCAAAGAAACTGAGGGGGAAACCTCAGGTGGGAATTTAGAAGGGCTGGAGCATTTTCTTCCAGTGTTTACTTAAAAAAAAAAATATGTGTACACATATATAAAATACATTGTGCTTACATCTATCCTTGAAGAGCCCAAAGTGTTTTTACTCTTTTTTTGGAGGGGAGAAGGTAGGGCAATTGGGGTTAAGTGACTTGCCCAAGGTCACATGGCTAGTTTTTTGTGTGTGTTATGTGTCTGAGGCTACATTTGAACTCAGGTCCTCCTGATTCCGGCCCAGTGTTTTCACTTTTTATAAGGGCAATTAATGAGTTTTCAGGCCTGAAAAGGGCAGTGGAGTATTGGCAATGACTTACAATGGCTCTTGGATGCCCATTTACACAAACAAAAGACATAAATCAGGGCTTGAATTGTTTTGTTGATTGCTTAGATTTAAGAAAGTGAAGGAGAAAATGTTAAAAATGCAAATGTAGATTTAACTTAAATGTATGTTTTAGGTGCATTTTGCCCAGAAGGAATACAGTTAAAGATTAAAACAGGGAGAAGAAAGTCAGAAGAACCTAGGTTAAGAACACAGAGCAAATCTATATACGTGTGTACACACACACACACAAAATCACGGGGGAGAAGGCCAGGGACAGGGGAAACAATCCTGGCAAGTGATCCAACAATTGATGTTGTTATTTAGCAATGTTTAAGTTTGTCCAACTCTTCATGACCCCATTTTAGGCTTTTTTTGTTTGTTTTGTTTTTGGCAAAGATACTGGAGTGGTTTGCAATTTCCTTCTCCAGTTCATTTTGCAGATGAGGAAGCTGAGGCAAACAGGTTGAAGTGACTTGCCCAAGGTCACACAGCTAGTGAGTGTCTGAGGCCAGATTTGAACACAGGTCTTTTTGAATATTCTGAATAACAATAGCTAATATTTATATAGCACTTACTATGTGCCAGGCACTGTGCTAAGGGGCTTTACATTCATTTTCTCATTTGAGGTTAAGTGCCTTCCCCAGGGCACTTAACATAGCTATTAAGTGTTTGATGGTGTATTTGAACTCCAGATGAAGAACTGGGTCCACTGCCATTTATTTAGCTGCTTCCAAGGTAAGGAAATCTCATAAACATTGTCACACACCAAACCAGCAACAGGCTTGTAGCTAAGGAAACAGGGAGAAATGAAAACCATTGTTGCTGGTATCTCTGGTAAATGAAAGGGAGAATATGGTAGATCTATTTTCCAGAGACTGTTGGTTTGTTTCCCATTTCATCTCCATTTGGCTTTTTTTTCTTTCTCTTCAGCAGATTTCTAAGCTTTTGAATTCATTAAAAGTATTTTCTTACTTCTGCTGAGCATTTTGCTAAATTCGTGGGCTGGGGGCAAAAGAGAGGTAAGACTCTGTTCCTATTTTCAGAGAGCTTACAATGTACTAGGAAAATAAATATGTGTAGTATTCAATTAAAATATTAAATAAAACATATTAAGTGCTTAAGAAGGGTACAAATGAGGTGCTGTGAGATCAGAGCAAAAAGATCCGTTTTGAGTAGGAGTATTAGGTAAGCTTTGTGTCTGAGTTGAGATTTTAAAAGATCAATAGAATTTCAATAGACAGAATGATTGATTGAATGAAAGAATGGAAAGCTCTTACTAGAGGATACGAATGGGCAGTGAGGTGGCACAGTGGATAGAGTGCTAGGCCTGAAGTCAGGAAAACTCATCTTCCTGAGTTCAAGTCTGGCCTCAGACACTTACTAGCTGTATGACCCTGGGCAAGTCTCTTAACCATGTTTGCCTCACTTTCCTCATCTGTAAAATGAGCTGGAAAAGGAAAAGTCAAACCACTCCAGTATCTTTGCCAAGAAAACCCCAAATGGGGTCAAGAAGAGTTGGACATGACTGAAGCGACTGAAGAACAACAATGATAAAAAGGGGATACAATTAGAAAATTATCGCTAACTTCCTGGACCTCACATTAAAATGGTAAATACAAATCAGTGGCCTGGGAGAATGGATTAGGGGCTGGGATGTTACAAATGTACTGAGAGTTGAACAATAGACTGCTTTCTACAGGAAATGGTGATTTGATTTTAGTTCTCAGAAAAAAAAAAAGATGGAGTGGGAGAAAGACATCTTAGTCTTAGGAAATGAGACATCAAAGATATAGACTTAGAAAAACACAGATTTTATTCAAGAGATGACAGGTCTTCCAGTTTGGCTGGGGTATAGGGTTCTGTGGTGCTGTTTCCTACACCCCTAATCCCTCTTTAACCTACCCCCCCAACCCCCTCTAGAAAGAAAAAAAAAAAGGGAGGTTTTTTTTGGCAATTGAATCAGATTCAAGTGTGGAAAGCCTAGGGAGGTGTGATCCCTGTAGTTAACTGTTACTTGCTGCCTCCCTGACCTGAGATTATCTGTCACAAGATAGGAAACTATAATAATACGAATACCTTGCACTTACATTTGTATAGAGCTTTACAATTGTCAAAGCAGGTGGTGGTTCTAATTGCAAATTAAGCAGGGGGTGATTTTCTGTTTCTTTGCTCAGTTACCGAGTGTGATTTGGGGAAATTTCCATTAGTATACTTTTTTTTTAAACCTGAGGAATCACGGCATTTGCTCTCAAACTGATGTTTTTCTTGGAAAAAAAGGGGAGAAAAGAAGGTTTCCCTTGGGGAAAAAGAGCATGCCAAAGAACAAAGAGATCACTGTAGGGGATTTTCTGGGGATTAGAAAAGGACGGCTCTTAGGCAGGATGCTTTAAGAAAGGACTATTTTTTTTTTAAACACAGATGAAGATGTTGCACCATAATAGAGAAATTCAGATGATTTTTCTCTTGTTTGGGGATGGTGGAGGAAGGGGGTATACTGCAATTCTAGATTGTACCTTTTAAATTCAAAAATAACAATGATGATAATGGAACTGAGAAATTTGACTCAGTTAAAGATCGATTCTAGAGATGTGTGCACAGTAAAATAAGTTTACTTGCATGAGAACATAGTTTTAGATCTGGAGAACTCAAAGGCCATATAATCTAACTCCTTCATTGTATATGTGAGGAAACTGAGGCCAAGAGAGGTAAAGTGATTTTTTTCTAGGTTGCATAGGTCACAAACATCTGAAAGCCTTACAGAAGTGTTCCTCAACTTTTTATCTTAATTTATTCTACAGCTATCAAATATCTATAATTTCTCTCAATATATGGTTCTGTTCCTATGGAAATTATTGTCTACCTTTCAAATATTTGGTTATTTTTCTTTGCAAAGAGTGTGATGAGAGTATGGGCCTTCATATCAGTGTTACCAGCTTCAATGGTACTGGGAATGGGAATGAGTACAAGCTTCCTCCAATCTTAAGAAAACTTTGACACAATTCTACTTTCTGAATGTTCTATGACTATAGGAAGGTGTGGATTGTATGACCAAGGCATGCTGAGAACTGTCAGTACAGTATTTCATTTCTGATCACTAACCTCTTTAGAATACTTGAATCACCTTTTTGACCTAACTGTAACTCAGAAATATAACTTGGGAATGAAGTGGATAGAAAACCAGACTAAAAATTGTTACCAAGAAGTGTCTTTTAATTCTTCCTCAGATACTTAGTAATTGTGTGGGATGGTCAAGTCAGAACATCATAGGACCTTAGATTTAGTTAGAAGGGAAATGAAAAGCTAACTAATCTACTCCATACCTCCATTTTAAATATGAGGAAAATGAGCCTGAGGGTATATACATGACTTGTACTAGGTCACCTGTAGGCCCTCTCAGCCTCAGTTTCCTCATCTGTAAAATAGGGATAACAAGAACACTTATCCTTTAGGTTTGCTGTGAAGATCAAATGGGATAACATATAAAGTCTTCACAAACCCTATAGTCTCATATAAATATACATTGTTATTGTTATTTATTATTTTCTAACTGCCTAGCTTCACTATCAATTAGTTTAGCTACAGAACGAGTTAATGAGCAAATAAAGTTGAAAATATCGGAATAAAAGACTACATAGAAATACAGGGGCAAGGATGGAATTTAATAATTACATATTAGCAGGCTGACTAAAAAGCTTTTGAATGCAAACCACAAGGAGCTACTTTAATCTTAGTTATTTCAGATGTTGGGAACCCTATTCTCAGTCCTACAAAAAATGCTTCCAGCAAAACCTGGGGCAATAGTTCCCATAATTAGAAAACCACATTTTAATGCAAACATCTGCAAGGAGAATGCTTAGCTCCACTGCTGTGTAAGGCAATTCAGTGTGTTCAGGCAAACAGAAACTTTGTCATTGTTATAGCAGAAAAAAGCAAAACTTCTATTTGAACTCGCTGCTACTTCGAGAAGCACATTTCCTAAAAGCCTCCTTCCTTTGTAACCCATGAGTGGTGGCACTTCCCTGAAGCATGCCTTCACCCTCTCTCTGGTGTTCACTGGCCAACCTCAGTCTTGGGTAACCAGCTCCACCTACCGGTGTCTCAGGGATACCTCTTTTTCTCTTGTCCTGGGTTCTTCCTGCCCAGTTTTCCTTTCAAGACCAGGATGTCAGCTTTTACTCCCGTCATGCAAACCGAAATATGTTTGTAGCCTCTGCTAAATGGAATTTACTTCAACCGGAAATGTCCTTAGGTCATACAATTTAAGACCTGGACGACGCCTGTTCTTTAATTAATTGTATCCTGGACCCTTTTGACCACTTCACAGACTGATGTTTTTAAATGTTTAAAATAATGTAGGTAGGATTATGAAGGAAAACAATTATACTGAAAGATAGCTATCAAAATATATTTTAAAAAATTTATTTAGTATCTGAAATCTATCCATGGACCCCTTCGGGTTTGTTGGATGCTAGGTTACAGACTGGTGATCTAGTATCCTTATTTTGTACTTAAAGGAACTAGGGTCCAGAGTGTATAAGTGACTTCCTCAACATCACTGGGAACAAGTAGCAGAACCATGGTTTGTCACTGCATTGGTCAGAGTTCTTAATTCCAAATTTTTGTGTGTAGCATTGTTGTCCTTGTATCAATTGGCCTCCTTCTTCTGCTCACTTCACTGCATCAATTCATACTACCCAGGATTCTCTGAAATTGTCTCTTTTGTTATTCCTAAAGGCACAATAATATTCTATTACATTCTAATGTAAGAATTTGTTCAGCCATCTCCCAGTTGTCTAAGGGACAATATAAGGGCACCCCCTTTAGATTTGGGTTCTTTGCTTTTAATCTTTTTTTTTTTTTGACATCAGGAAGTTTGCTATGTTAACCCCTCCCTGGTGTTATCCTTTTCCCTTAGTACCTATAGGAGCCTCTCCCTTAATACCTGTTCCCATCCTTGTATATAAAACTAGATCTCTCTCTGTCTTTGTCTCTCTCTCTCTCTTCTCTCTCTTCTCTCTCTCTCTCTCTCTCTCTCTCTCTCTCTCTCTCTCTCTCTCTCTCTCTCTCTCTCTCTCTCTCTCTCTCTCTCTCTCTCTGGGTGTGTGTGTGTGTGTATGTGTGTAAGGGGGAGTTCAACCCTCCTTTGCCATTTCATATAAAAGTAAGGTTTATTTGGAAGGGTTTGGGGGGATAACTCAAGCAAGTCCCCCCTTTTACGCTACCATCTTGACTCTGCCCCCCCCAAAACTGAGAATTATCTGATGCCTGATCTCCCTTTTCTATGTTCACATACCATTCTTCTCATATACTTCTTCCACTTTCCTACACTAATATATTCCTTTTATTCTTCCGTCTCATTCATCTTTTCAACTCCTCAGAATCAATCTCTTCCTATACCTCTGTTTCTCCCTATTGTAACTTCCTTAATACCCTTTGAAGACATTAAGTTCGGAAGGTGCACTTGTTTCTTCTCCCCAGTTAGAATGTTATTTCTATGTTGATATACATCCCTTTCCAATTGCTCAGGTGAATTTATCTCTCTAGGTTTTTTTTTTTATTCTTGTATCTGTGTTTCCAAGTTCCTACTAACCTAAGGTCTTTTCATAAGAAATGTTTAAAAGTTCATTTCTCCCCATGGAGGATCTCAGGGTAAATTCTAGACCTATATCATTTGCCTTTTGAAATATTGTATAAAAATCTTGTATTCTTTATACTGGAAGCTTCCACATCTTCTATAATCCTGACTCTGGTTCCTTGGTACTTGAACTGTCTTTTAAAAATTTCTTTACAGTGTCCTTTTGTGGGAGTTCTGGATTTTTCTCTATGATATTTCTGGGACTTTTTATTTTGAGATCTCTTTCAGCAAGTGATCAATGAATGCTTTCTATTTTCAAGTTAACCTCTGGTTCTAATATATCTGCACAGTTTTTAGTTATTTATTTTTTTCAAATTTAATATCTAGGTTGCTAAAAATATACAGTTTTAAGAAAGTTCAGTGATTCTTAAATTATCTGCACTTAATCTGTTTTCTATTTCAATTGTTTTTGATATCAGAAATCTTAAATTTTCTTCTATTTTTTTCAATCTTTTGATTTTGTCCCAATTATCATCTGCCTTCTCCCAGAATCATTTTTTTTCTGTCTGATGGTTTTCAATGAATTTGTTACCATTTTCTCTCTGAAATTATTTATTCTTTTTCCAATTCTTTCCTTTAGAGCCTTTATTTCATTGCTTACCTCTTGCTTCATTTCTTGTAGTCCTTGTGGAAAATCCTTTTCCCTTGACCTCCTCCCCTTTAAATCTTTGCTTGCACTTGTTACTGAGTTACTTGCTCTTTCTTTGGGACATTTTCTATATCTTCAATAATTTCTGATATGATAATTATTTTCTTCAATTTACTAATATATCCAGATTTAGTTTCTGAGTTGAGACTTTTAAAGTATTTGTTCCTAGATACATTTTTTGGTGGAATCCTTGGACCTTCATGGTATTACCCTTGGTCACCTGTGTTCCTGTGTTGACCTCCACTTCCTGTAATCAGGCCCTCTGGATCTTTTAGGTTCAGAGCACTGGATCTTTAGGGTACAATATAGTTTCAGAGGTCCTGGGTCTGGATGCTTTTTATATGAGCATGGTCCTTGTCTACTGCCCAGGTTATTGTCTACTGCCCAGGCTTCCAAAGTCCCCACACTGGGGCTTTCTGATAAGCTTGGGGCTCTTTTGGGATAGTTCTTCACTCTTCCTTTGGATGCAGAGTGTGTCTTTCTGACTCCTCTCTGGTCATGTTGAGAATCATTCTTGTGTTGGCACTAGCTTTGCTGGTGATCACTTTCCTACTGTCTTCAGACTTCCATCTGATGTTATTGTAGTTCTTCATTAGATTTCTTCATTATTATTTTGCACACTACAACATTCTAGATTTTTCAAGAGTAGTTATATGGGACCTGGATGGTCTGCCCCCAATTTAAGTAGCCATTTTCATTGGAAGACCCCTTACATTGACATGGTGCTCTGGACACAGGAAAAGGTCATTACATATTTAATGAACTAGATTGTTATCATTGTGTGTATTATCTTAGTTCTGCTTGTATCACTTAGCATCAGACTTACCCAGACTCTTCCATATTCCTCAGAATTCCACCTAAATGTATTTTTATTGCATGATAATATTCCATTACACTCAATTTGTTTGGCAATTCCTCATTTAGTGGATTAGAATTCCTGAATTTTTATTTAGCTGAACATAAGGACACAGACGAGGAGAGGAAAAGTTGTTCTATCATTTGTATTTATAACTCTTCCAAGCGTCAGGAAAAACTCTTAAAACGATCACAAACCTTAGAAATTCTTAGTTATATTTTCATATACCTTGTGAAAGATAATTCAAAGCCAAGGAAGCAGCTTTGAGTAGTGGGAAGTTTATGACTTAGGAGTAAGTACTTTCCATTCCTATATACCTCATACTTAGAAACCTTCCAATTTTGGTTTTTTGACTTTAAAGAAAAAAACCCTATATCACTCAAAGGCAAAGTTATGCCTTTATGTTTGTGTCAATTTGCTTCTTCCTTATTTTCACAACATAAGTAATTCCTTTGCAGTTATATGAAATAATGCATTGAAGGGTGAAGAAACCAATTCACCACGACCTCAATTAGACTCTGCTAATTTACAGAGTGGTCTCCTACAACAGTCTCTAATAAAATGTCACAGTCCCCAAAGGGGTAAAAATCAAAACAGGGAAATACACATTAAAAAAAATTCAACTTCCTGACTCAGTAAGCAAAATAAGCATTATTAGAGTTCCCCCTTTGAATATGATATTCAATACCGTCATAGAACCAAAGACCTGAAATTGTAAAGGACCTCAGAGGCCATTTATTTCAGCACTAGTATTTTCAAGATAAAGAACTGTCATCTCAAAGGCTAAATGACTCCCCCAAAGTCTCAGAGACAGTAGAAGAACTGAGATTTGAACTCATATCATTCAATTCTAAGCCTACAATCTTCACACTCCACCACACTGCTTCATATGGCTGTTTATAGCTCTTAATCTGCCCTTTTACAATCTTGTCTTTCTGATGGTTCTGAAAATCTCTTTTAAAGGCAGAATCTCAAAACCCAACTGTTTATAAATGATTTTAAAGTATCAGGTTTTTATTCCATACCACAATCTCCTACTTCACCCTTCCCCACCCTCCCACCCTCAAAAAAGTGCTTTAGGTTTGAGCATTTGAGAAGCCCTTATAAATTAATGTTGATGTTTTTAGAAAATTTCTGAATCATGGAAGTAGTCGTTGGGGACCAAAATTTAATTAGAAACACAAGCTAGGTGTGTGACTGTAAAGTCTCAGACTACAGGAGATAGAGAGGAAATCAGTGGGGGCAGTGGGAGGTGGGAGATGTGTACTGGGACAAAGTGTGTTAATAGTAAGGGAGAATAACATTCAGATCCAAAGTCGTTGGGGGATGGAGGGAGGGGAGGCAAAAAAAAAAAAAAAGAAAGGGGCTGTGTGAACCAATTTAGTTTTGCTTAAGATTTAGCTTGTGTGACTGTGTGTGCATGTGTATGTGTGTGTGTGTGTGTGTGTATTTAAGGCAGCAACCTTTTCCCCTTGATTGAAATTGGATGATGGAAGCAACAAAACCCAAACAGAGAATAATTAAAGAGCATGGGGGTAGCTAATGAAATGAAAATACTTTTGAAAGGATGAAAGCAAAGTGTTGTTAACACACCATGTGGTTAACCCATGCACCTTGCTGCTGTGGAAACATAATAACGCAGAGTCAGATCCCATGATGCAAATAAGTGACTTCCTGGGTGGAAGTGTGGCACTCTGGGAAGAGATTAACTTTTCCAGCTATGGGGGCATCTTGAACCTACTGAAGCAGTGATTAGATAAATGGTATCATTGTGTCTCAAGGGAATGCTTCTGGTTGGTTTCAAAAGATCATAGGATTGTAAACCTAGTGATAGTGAGGGCCTCAAAGGCCATTTAGGTTAACCCTCTTAGTTAACAAATGAGAAAACTAAGGCTCAGGGAAGTTAAATGACTTGTCTAGGGTCATAAAAGTAATACGTTCCAGAGTCAGGAGCTGAACACAGGTCCCTTGACTTCAAAGCCATTACTTTTGCCTAAATGAGCTTGTGACTTTTTTGGTCTTTTCCAGTATAAGAAGAGAGGAAGCATTTAGTAGGTACTCCTCTGTGAGAATGTTCAAATCAAAACTGTCTATAGTCATATTAAAATGCTCTAAATTATTGCTGATTAGATAAATGCAAATTAAAACAACCTATCAGATTGTCTAAAATGAAAGAAGGGGAAAATGACAAATGTTGGAGGGGATTTGGAAAAATTGGGCCAATGATATACTAATGGTAGGACTGTGAACTGATATCTTCATTTTGGAAAGCAATCTCAAATTACGCCCAAAGAGTTATCAAACTGCATATATCCTTTCACCCAGCAATAGCACTATTATATCTGCTTCCCAAGGTGATCAGAGAAAAAGGAAAGGAACTTATATGTTCTAGAATGTTTATAACAGCTCTTTTTGTGGTGGCAAAGCAGTGGAAATTGAAGGGATGCCCATCAATTGGGGAATTGCCAAATAAGTCATGGTATTTGATTGTGATAGAATACTACTGTTCACTAAGAAAAGATAAGCAGGTTGATTTTAGAAAAACATGGAAAGACTTGCAAGAAATAATGCAGAGTCAATTAGCAGAACAAAGAGAGTGTTATACATAGTAACAGCAATATTGTTTGAAGAATAACTGTGAATGACTAAGCTATTCTAAAAATATGAACATTCAAATCAACTACAAAGGATTTATGAAGGAAAATGCTACCCATTTCCAGAGAAAGAAATGATATATAGAAGTATGTATTGTGTAGTTCCACATATATATATATTTATATCAAATATTGGCCTTCTCTAGTGCGGAGGGGAGGGAGTGAGGGAGGCAATTGGGAATTCAATATGTAACCAAAAATAAATAAAATAAATATTTTAAAAAGAGCATGCTCAATTTTGCAAAGGAAGCATTGGCATTTTCAAAATCTCCTCAGTTTTCCTAAGTAAAACTATTAAGAAAAGAGAGAGAAAGAAGTAGAGAGACTAAGTATTAATATTTGGTATTCCTTTCTTAGTAGATTGCCGTAGCATTCTCTTAGATTTCTGAATTGATATATGCATAACAAAGGAATGATAATTCATCTAGAGAGAATTTTAGAGGGAAATTTTTTTTAAGAAGTCAAGATTTCTGGCTGATACATATTCTTCGTTCCTTCCTCTCTTCCTTCTTTCTTTCCTTCCTTTCTCCCTACCTCCTTTCTTCCTTCTGTCTCTTTCACTAAGAAACTGTTTCCCCTATTACCCTTGATTTTTGTTATGTGTTTTCTCACACATGAGAGACATACATATTTGTATATGTATGTATGTATATATATGTATATAATAGTTTATTATAGTTTATATGTTTATCAAGGGAAGGGTCTATAATCTTTGTCTTAACTATTTTCTTAGTACTTTCTGTTTCAGGGCCCTGCACACTAATTAGTCTTTTAAGTTAGTATCCTATCTTTCTTTCCTTATATCCCTTTCCTCAGTTTTTGTCCAAACTAAAATCCCATCTTTAGCATTAAGCCTTTTTCAATCCCTCTTATTTCTAATACATCCCCTCTGTAAATATTTCCTCTTTATCCTGTTTCTATCTTGTTTGTGCATGGTTATCATTTTGTCTCCTCCATTAGAATATAAGCTCAATGAGGGCAATGACTCTATCTTACTTCTTTTTGTACCCCAGCACTTAGCATAATGCCTATCATATCGTGGATACTTATGTTTATCAATTGACTTTTGTTTCTTTTTGGAGGGGGGAAGGCAAGGTAATTGGGGTTAAGTGACTTGCCCAAGGTCACACAGCTAGTAAGTGTCAAGTATCTGAGGCTGGATTTGAACTCAGGTCCTCCTGACTCCAGGGCTGGTGATCTATTCACTACACCACCTAGCCGCCCTTATCAATTGATTTTTGATATTTCAAAGTTGATTTTTTTAACTCTGTGCCAATTTGTGACTTTTGGGGGGGGAGCGGCGGAGGACTATCATTTTTGTTACAATATCTTTTGTTCCATTATTTACACGGGAGATGCTGGATTTAAGCCCGATCTTCAGGTTCTTTATTCAGTGCTTCTTTCTGCTGTAACCACTCTACTTCAAAAATCAGACTTCTAGAAAGAAGCCAGATGATCCAAACAGGAAAGGGAAATTTAATTCTGTTTCCTTAGACTCCCTGAGCATCCCCACAGAAGCTCCTTTATATAGGTAACCTTTTAAAGTTTGCAAAGTACTTTGTTCCCTGTGATATGGCTAGGGGTTGAATCCAGATGGGTGATTTCTTTGGAAACTCTCAGTGAGGAAATTCCCTCTACCGATTCTCATCAGTACCTTTTCTACAATTTATGGTCTTAGAGCATCACATTGTACATTGAAAAACTTTACCCAGGTCATCACAAATCTAGGGAATAATAAAGCTGGCTTGCCCCAGGTGCTGTTAGGGGCCATTAGGTGGTACATGGATAGAGTCCTCGGTCTGGACTCGGGAAGATCTAACTTCAAGTCTGACCTCAGATGCTAGTTATGTGACTGGGCAATTCATTTAACCTTTGTCTACATCACTTTCCTCATCTGTAGAAATAGGATAATAATGTCAACTCCTAAGTCTATAAGGATCCATTGAGATAACATTTGTAATACACTCAGCACAGTGCCCTGGCACAAAGTAGGTGCTTAATAAGTGCTTGTTCCCTCCTTTCCCATTGAATCGGAGGGAGCTTTCCATCTGCCACAGCACTGTACCTCTGGTCATAGGTTGTGTAATTATTTCAGTACTTTAAGAATCCATGATCTCTCAGCAATGCAGATACTACTCTGGAGTATAATCACACTCCCTCTAGGACCTGGTAGACAATCTAAGTTGGGGTTAAAAAGAAAACTGTTTTCTGTTAGCTAAGCATTCTAGTATAGAATCTCGCCAAATGTAGTAGATTAAGGCTCTCAAGTGTGGGTCTCTTGATATGATTTTATGTCAAGCCTTTCTAACTTCATGGAACTACCAAATCTAACCTGACATTTGAGAACTCCAAGATTCCTTCTGCATTAAGATGAGGCATTGGAATAGGACTATAAAGCAGGAATATAGTAGGATTATAGAGAGTTTCAAGGAATTTGTACTCTCATTTTATTGATGAGGACAATGAAATTCAGAGAAGTTAGGTGACCTACTTGAGTACAGATTTGGAACTAGAATCTAGGTCTTCTGATTCTTTTTTTTTCTTTTTTGGAGGGGGGAAGGCAGGGAAATTGGGGCTAAGTGACTTGCCCAAGGTCACACGGCTAGTGTTAAGTGTCTGACGCCAGATTTGAACTCAGTTCCTCCTGACTCCAAGGCTGGTGCTCTCACTTAGCTGTCCCATTCTGATTCTTTTCAAATTTCCTTTTTATTTTGATTTTTAATAGATTTTGTTTCATTAAATATTTACCAATTACATGTGATATTTTCTTAAAATATTCTTTTTTTATATTTTCACTTCCAGTGACCCTCCCTTCTGATCTTCTAGTTTCCTTCAGAAGGCAAGCAGTTTGATATCAATCATATGTGTGAAATCATGAAAAACATGATTAGACATGTTTCAAAACAGGGGAAGGAGAAATATATATATATATATATTTTTTTTTTTTTTAAGTGTGCTTCAATCTCCATTCAGTTCTCTCTCAGAAAGTGGATAGCGTTTTTCATCACGGGTCATTTGGAATTGTCTTGTCTTTATCAGAGTAGCTTAGTCTTTTACAGTAGATTATCCTTATGATATTGCTGTTATTATGTACAATGTTCTCCTGTTTCTGTTCACTTTGTTTTGCATGAGTTCACATTAGTCTTCCCAGATTTTTCTGAAACCATCCTGCTCATCATTTATTATAGCAAAATAGTATTCCATCACAATCACATACCAAACTTGTTCATCCATTCCCCAATTGATGGGTATCCCCTCTATTTTCCAGTTCTTTGAGACCACAAAAAGAGCTGCTATAAACATTCCAGTGCAAATAGATCCTTTTCCCTTTTCTTTGAACTCTTTGGAATACAGATTTGAGAGTGGTATTACTGGGTCAAAGGGTATGCACACTTTTATAACCCTTTGGGCATCATTCCAAATGATTCTCCAGAATAGTTTAACTAGTTCAGGACTCTAGCAATAGTGCATTAGCATCCCAATATTTCCAACAGCATTTGTCATTCTCCTTTTCAGTCATTAGCCCATCTGATAGTTTTAAGGTGGTAATTTAAAGTTGTTTTCATCTGAATTTCTCTAATCAGTGGTAATTTAGAACATTCTTCCATACGACTATTGATAGTTTTGATTTCTTCATCTGAAAATTGCCTGTTCATACCCTTTAACCATTTATCAACTGGGAAAAAATTCTTTTTTATGAATTTTAACCAGTTTCCTATATACTTGAGAAATGAGGCCTTTATCAAAGAGAAGCTTGCTGTAAAAAGTTTTTCCTAGTTTTCGGTTTTCCTTCTGGTTTTTGCTGCCTTCGTTTTGTCTTCTCAAAAGCTTTTTAATGTCATGGAATCAAAATTATTCATCTTGCTTCTTATGGTCCTCCCTATTGTTTAAACTCTTCCCTTATCCATAGATCTGACAGTTTCTTTTTCGTGTGCTCCCCTAATTTGCTTTTATCATCCTTTATATTTAACTTATTTATTCAATTTGACTTTACCCTAGCAGATGGTAGGAGATTTTGGTCTATGCCTAGGTTCTACCAAACTGCTTTCTAGTTTTCCCAGCAGTTTTTGACTGTTGAGTTCTTACTGCTGAAGCTTAGATCTTGGGGTTTATCAAACACTAGATAACAACGGTCATTTACTGTATTGGGGTGTATTGGGTTGCTAACCTATTCTATTGCTCTACCACTCTATTTCTTAAGTAGTACCAGATTGTTTTGATGATTACTACTTTGCAATATAGTTTGAAATTGGCTACTGCTAGCCTATCTTCCTTCACATTTTTTAAATTGCTTCTCTTGATATTCTTTGACCTTTTGTTCTTCCAGATGAATTTTGTTATTATTTTTTCTAGCTCTTTAAAATAACTCTTTTTGGGGCAGCTAGGTGGTGCAATGAGTAAGAGTGCCGGCCCTGGAGTTGGGAGACCCAGAATCGGTTCCTGCCTTAGATACTTGGCACCCATACAAAATAACTGGCCGTGTAACCTTGAGCAAGTTACTTAACACCAATTGCTTGAAAAAAATAAAATTAAAAAATAAAATAACTCTTTTGTAATTTGATTGGTATAGCACTGAATAAGTAAATTAAATTAGGTAGTTTATTATATTGGCTCAGACTAACTATAAGCAATTAATATTTCTCCAGTAGTTTATATCTATTTTTATTTGTGTGAAAATTGTTTTGTAATTGTGTTCATATAATCCCTGGATTTGTTTTAGAAGGTAGACTCCCAAGTATTTGATATTGTCTGCAGTTACTTTAAATGGAATTTCTCTGTCTCTTGCTGCTGGCTTTTGTTGGTAGTATATAGAAATGCTAGTGATTTATGTGGGTTTATTTTATATTCTACAACTTTGCTGAAGTTGTTCATTGCTTCAACCTGTTTTCAGTTGATTCCCCGGGTGTATTTGCTACACACAAACACACACACACACACACACACACACACACACTAAATTTGTAATACAATTTTATCTTACTTGACTGGGAATTAGGAAAGGAAGGGGATAAAAGAGAAAAGGGGGAGGGTGATACAGAGGAGGAAGGATGAAAGAAAGCAGTGGTCAGGAGCAAAACAGACTTTAGAGGAAGGACAATTTAAAAAGAGAGAAGGAGAGAGGCAAGTAGACAGCTAGTAATCCTAATTATGCATGTGAATGGAATGAACTCACCCATAAAATGGAAGTAGATAGTAGAATGGATTAGAAACCAGAATCCAACAATATACAATTTATAAGAAACACAGTTGAAACAGACACACAGAGTTAAAAGAAGGGTCTCGAATAGAATCTATTATGCTTCAGCTAAAAAAGGTAAGGGTAGCAATTATGATATCAGACAAAGCATAACCTAATTAAAAAGGATAAGCAGGGAAACTACATTGTGCTGAAAAGTGCCATAGAAAGTAGAGTACTATCAATATCAAACAATATGCACCATATGGCAAAGAACTCAAACTCTTAAAGGAAAACTCAAATGAATTACAGGAAGAAATAAAAAATAAAACTATTCTAGGGGAGGGGAGAGCCTCAATAAATCTAAACATCATATAGAAAGAAGATAAAGAAATAGATTCTTAGAAGAGTTAGATATGATAGACCTCTAGAGAAAATTGAACGAGAATAGAAAGGAGTATACCTCTTTCTCAGTTATACAATGCACCTTCACAAAAATTTATTATGTATTAGGGTAAAAAAACCTCACAAACAAATTAAGAAAAGCAGAAATATTAAATGCATCCTTTTTAGATGATAATGCAATAAAATCACATTCAATAAAGGGCCATGGAAGTATAGATTAAAAATTGACAACTGAAAAATTTAATCCTAAAGAATAAGTAGGTCAAAGAACAAATCATAGAAACATTTCATAATTTAATTAAAGAAAAATGATAATGAGATAACATTCCAAAATGTGTGGGATACAGTCATATTAATATTTGGAGGGGGGGAAGGGAAAGAAACCTATTCCTCTAAATGCATACATATTTTAAGCCCTCTACTCTTTGTTATTGTTGCTAAATCTTGTTTGATCATTACTGTGACTCCATGGTATTTGAATTGATCCTTTCTGGCTACTTCAAGTATTTTCTCTTTTATATGGGAGCTCTGGAATTTGGCCATAATATTCCTGGGAGTTTTAGTTTTGGGATCTCTTTCAGGTGGTGATTGGTGGATTCTTTCAATTTCTATTTTTCCCTCTGGTTCTAAGATATTGGGGCAATTTCCTTGATAGTTTCTTTTTTTTTTTTTGGAGGGGCAGTTGGGGTTAGGTGACTTGCCCAAGGTCACACAGCTAGTTTTTGTGTTAAGTGTCCGAGGCCACATTTGAACTCAGGTCCTCCTGACTCCAGAGCTGGTTCCACCTAGCCACCTAGCCATCCCCTTTGATAGTTTCTTGAAATATAATTTCTAAGTTTTTTCTTTGATAATGACTTTTGGGTAGTCTGTTAAATCTTAGGTTATCTCTATCCAATCTATTTTCCAGGTCAGTTATTTTTCCAAAGAGACATTTTAACATTTTCTTAATTTTCTTCATTCTCTTGACTTTTTTTCCCCTTGATATCTTATGAAATCATTGCTTCCACTGGCCCAATTCTAATTTTAAAGGAATGATTTTCTTCAGTGAATTTTTTTATCTCTTTTCCCTATTTAGATAATCTGTTTTTTTCCAATGTTATTTTCTTTAATTTATTTTTTGTCCCTTTTACCAAGCTGTTCATTGTCTTTTCATAAGATTCTTCCTTTACTGTTATTTCTTTAGCTATTTTGCCTTTTGCTATTCTTATTTGATTTTTAAAATAATTTTTTAGCTGCTCTAGAAATTCTTTTCAGGTTTCTGTCTAATTCACGATTTTCTTTATGGCTTTGCTCGTAACTGTTTCAATTTCATTGCCTTTTTCTGAGTGTGTTTTGACGTTCCTTGTCACCATAGTAGATTTTTATGGTCAGGTTCTTTTTTTTTTGTTGTTTGCTCATTTTTCTATTCTATTTCATTATTATTATTATCATTATCATTATTATTTTGACCTTTATGTTAAAGGTAGACTTTGTTCCTCCAGATATTTTACACAGCTGTTTTGAGAACTACTTCTGGGGGTTTGGAAGTTTTTATTGCTTCCAAGGTGGTATGACTTGGGGTCACTATTCTCCTTTCCTGTACTCTGTTCCTTACCCTGGAAGAGCCCCTCCCTAATCCCTTTGATTGAAATCAATACTGTTTCTTAGAATCCCTGAATACTTGTGACCAAAATAATAACTGCTCCTCAGAGCTTCCACTTGGCAAGAAGTGTTCCTCTTAAACTGTGACTCAGAAGTGGATATAGGCAATGGATTTGTGATATAGCATCTGGTTCTTCATTCAGTGCTAGTGTAGAAGTCCCTTATAATCTCTTTCTGACCAGTTGTGAGGTCCCCTTAACATTTGTGGCTTAGGAGATCCTGAAGCTGCTTCTGTCACACACCTAATTCCACCACTGGTATTTCATCCACATGGGTTCCAGGCCAGGCTTCACCCCATTGTCACATATCTCTTTCTGACCTTCTAAGCTATTTTGAGCTGAAAGAATATGTCAGCCTGATCTTTTGTGGCTCTATCACTCTAGAATTTGATTTGAAGCATTATTTTAAAGTTGATTGGAGGAGAATGTTAGGAGAATTTGGTCAAATGTTTTCTCTACTTTGCCATCTTGGCTCTGCCCCAGATGTTCTGATTCTCGGAACAGAACTACTACTGGTCACCCAGGTTGTCCTTCTAGGTTCTTTCAAAATCTAAGATCCCATGGTATTATGCAACTGAGTCAAAGTCTTCCTCTCTACTCATTAAGTTTTGTGAAAAATTGACCTTAACTCCTGATTCTCATTGGGTTGGTTGTTTTGTGTTTTCCCAAGTAATTCTGTTAACTGTTAACTCATTCACACACCCACATTATCAAATGAGATAATTTATATAAGCACTTCGCAAACCTTAAAGTGTCATACAAATGTGGTATTATTGTTATTATTATCATTATCAAAACTCCTCCTCATGATAAAACTTCAGAAAAGTTCAAATAAATTCAGAATGTGCTAAAATGAGTGAATGAATTAGTGAATCAGCAAGAATTTACAATTCACCAGCCATGATCCATATACTTGGTATACAAAGAGAAAAGCCCAAATCTTTGGATGAGACAGTTATTGCTCTCAAAGATCTCATTTTGTGATTGAGACAGACTCACATATATATATAGAAGAGTTCAGCAACAGGAGAGATGGAAAGGCCCTGGTGGCCCTCAGCATGCAGAATAAATAGTAATGTCCAGTGGCCCTTTAGGCTCAGAGGTATGTCAAATGACATATCTTAGGAGTGTTCCATCTTACCGGAAGGATTATAAAGTGTAATCCCTTGCAATAAGAGAACAAAAAGTCAAATAATCAACATATAAAGGAGAGAATATGGGGTGTGTGTGTGTGTGTGTGTGTGTGTGTGTGCATGCGTGTATGGAGATGGGGGTAGCTCTGTGAAAAGAACTGTCTTAACTTTTTATCTCCCCAGGGCATAGCACTATGCTTTGTAAGAAATTAATAAAATTTGTTGAAGAAATGATTTCTGTTTATGTACCATATATCTATATGACTACCATAAAATGTTAGATTCCAATGTGTTGTGCTTGTACTGCATGCTTCACTCAGCAATGATGAAGCTAAAGCAAAGCAGGTATGAATTACGTTGATATCCATCTTTCAATAAGTACTTTATCATGAAGCCACAGTCATGTTCCCCCTCCCCCATATCCCTCTTTAGAGAAAAAAAATTTCCTCAGTTATTCTATTCTCTTCTATATCTCTATTCTCTCCTGAAATGTAAGTATAAGAAAGGAATTAAATGATAATTTGCTGAATTTCTGGGACCGGTTCTGAATATCTTGATAGTGCATATTCCTTCAAGTAGCAAAAATTAAGCTCTTATGGGCCTTAGGGAATTCTGGGAGTTAGGAATGAACTGATTTTCAAAGACCCAGTCTATGCCCTTTTCTGGAAAAAAAAAAAGACCCATCTTTGGCTGTAATGGACTCTTTTGTGTTAAGTATTATCTATTCTCTTGTTAACCGCTTGCAACCACTGAAAATGACTTAAAATTGCTTGCTTTTTTTCCCTCTACTTTTGGTTTAGCAAGACTAAGTCGGTAAAATCTACCTTGGGATTCTTCTGGTTCTTCTTTGATGCTAATTCTGCATTCTAATTCCTAGAATGCATATCAGGCAAGAATCGAATGGTTGCCTGATTTAGTAAACAATTATTAAATTCCTACTGCATACAAAGTAGAATAGTGTTAAAAAAAAAAAAAAACTTGACCTGTGATTTAGAAGAGATGATCATTGCTGTAAGGAACTCCATGGTAAGGATACTTCTATCAGTGCAAGCCAGTACCCTCTTTGCAATGAAACTAAGAAGTTAAAAGACTTTCCCAGGGTCACACATTCATTATGAATAAGAGTCAGGACCTGAAACCAGGTATTCCTGGCTCCAAGGCTAGCTTTCTACCTGTCATGACACACTGCCTCTAAAAGGTATCTTATAAGGAATTGTAAAAATACAAAGTCTTATGCTAGTTCTTGGGGAATACAAATATGAAAACAATTCATTTCCCATTCTTAGTGAGTTTTTAATCTACGAAGGGGAGGAGTGAGACATATAGACACATAACTATAATTTAATTAAGAAGATAATTAAGTGCATAATAATAGGTAAAATTATAATATAAAGGAAGGAGGAATTATTTCTACCTGGGGAGATAAGGCAAGACATTTTAGTGGAGGTGGAACCTGGACTAGGGTGTGAAGAAGAAAAGAATGTCAATTGTCAGAAAATAAGGGTGAGAAAGGAGGGGAATTGATCAGTCACATACAGCTGCATAAAGGCTGTGAGGACAGTTCAAAATCTGAGAAGAGCAAGTTGGTTGCAGTATAGAGTGCATAAAGAATATTAAAATAGAATAAATTTGGAAAGAAAACTGGAGACAGATTATAGTACACCTTGAAAGTCCAGCTAATGAGTTTGTACTTTATTCTATAGATCTTGGGGAGTTACTAAAAGTTGTATCATCTCAATTAGTAACATGTTACCAGCCTGTGCATTAGATTAGAAAGATTACTTTTAGAGTGGCATGAAGGATGGATTGGAGAAGAGACATGAGGTAGAGAGATCAAGTGGGAAGCTAGTATAAGAGTGTAAGCAAGAGGTAATTACTACTTGAACTAGGGGAGGTGGCATTGAGAGTAGAAAGGAGGGATAAATTCAAAGGGTATTTTGGGTAAGGTATTCCCTTACACAGAAAATGTACTGTGTAAGGGAAGAAGAGAAAAGGGGTCAAGGATGAATTCATGGTCTGTTGCTTAGGAAAAAGTTGGTATCATTAAGAGAAACAATAAAGTTAGAAGAGCTAGTTTTTAAGGGAAGGTGATGAGGTATGTTTTAACCACATCAAGATTGATGTCCTGGGGAGAACCTTACCAATGGAGATACCTTGTTGTATGAAAGTGAAGGATCAGCTCAGAAGAGAATTTTTCATTGGAGTTAACAGAGGAGTTAGCAACAGATTTAGAAGAGATGATCATTGAAACTATGGGAACAGATGATATTATTCTAAGCGGGGGAGGGGGGGAGGACTTTTAGAGAAAGAAGAGAAACAGGAAGTCCATGGGGAAGGGGTAGCAAGAGGAGGAAGAATAGTAAAGAGATTAAAAAGGATCAGTCATAATCAGAAGAACTATGGTAGTATATAGGGTCTTGAAAATCAATGGAGCTGAAAGAATCATGAAGGAGGGGGATATTGTCACCTTTTTATTTTGCAGAAAGTTTGAGAAAGATAAGGGCTTAGAAAAAGGCATAAAAGAGAGAATAGTGAGTGCAAATATCAAGGGACCAGGAAAGGATTTATCTCTAAAGTTATCTAGTTCAACTTCTACCCTCCCTTCTCACCAGCATGGGCCATAAAGTGAAGAGGAGACTAGGACATCTTCTGCCAGCTCATCTTACTTTGGGATAGCTCTGATTCTGTGCAAGGGCTTCCTTATAGTGAGACAAATGCTCTCTCTCTGCACCTTTGTACAGTCACTGGTGGGGGGAGGGCGAGAGCAATCAGAATATGCCTAATCCTTTTTTTTTTTTCAGATGATAACCCTTAATGACAGTTATCTTGTTACCTCTAAGTCTTTTCTTTTTCACCCTCCAGGCTAAATATCAGGAGTTCCTTAGCCATTCCTCTATTACTTGATCTTTAGTCCCTTCACCAGGCTGGTGATTGCCCTCCAGGCATGAGCTGAGGCTTTCACTTGTGATTTCAGTGGTGTAGGGAATTCCTGGATGTGGTAACTCCCTTTACTAATCAGCAATTTTTCTGCAAGGTATATAGTTTTAAAGAGTTCCCTAAGGTAGTGAGATGATATCACTGAACAGCACACTCTGGATGTGGTCTGCTATTATCTGCTCCCTTATCACTGTCTTTTAATGCAGACATCCTTTTGGGGGCTATCATGATGAGGAAGAGTAGTAAACTGAGGACGGAATAGCTATTCTAGAGAGGCAGAAGTTCAGGAAATTATGATCAATTTGAATCACTTCTACAAACATTCACAAAGTACCTGTATTTGCAAAACAGTGTGCTAGATGCCAGGGATACAGAAACACAAATAACAGTCCTGCTTTCAAGTAGCATGCAGTATACTGGTAGGATAAAATGGGTACTGACAATCATTAATATCAATTTAATAACTTCAATAAGGGCCAGAGCCTGACCTAATCAACAAGAAGAAGAGCCTGGACCCAACAGCTTCTTTGTTCTCTGAGTAAACTCAGAGAGTATACCTTCCTATGTCAACAACCCCAGATGGGGTTGACATAAAAGCATACTTTTTTCTGTCTATAACCATTAAGGTTGAGACCCTTAACCTGATACACTATCTTGAATAATGGAACTTTTTCTTATCTTAATATTTTATGGATATATGTTATGGCATGTTAATAGCAAAGAAAACACAAATGTTCTAGGTCATAATTTCAATTGACACCTTGTTAATTCTGTTATTTTACTGTATTTACTACTTATCCAATTAAGAAAATGTCTTTCTTGTAATCATAAATTTGAGTGACATAGAGACCTGAGTTAGGATTATTCTAAACTATATTTAAACCTTCTCATTCTTTTGTTCAGGCAGTCAGAAGTTTCCTTCTGGCTCCAGGATCATGTTTCTGCTAGTTTTAAGGGAATAAATAACATAAAATAACCTGTTTGTCTTCTTTAACCAAAGTTTCAGTTAACAGTACATAGACAAGAAAATATGAGATTCTATGGGAAGAGAGAAAGTAATAACAACTAGAGGATTGGGCAATTCTTGGTGTAGGAGATGAGAACAGTGCTAAAACTTGAATGTAGATAAAGGAAGGGGTGAAGAAGGTGTGTATTCCTGGCATAAGGAAGGGTCTGTGTGAACGTATGGAAATGGGAAATGGAATGATGACCTGTGAGGGCAAGTAGTAAAGAATCCAGTTTTGATAGAACATAGTTTGGGAAGGGACTAATATGAAGTTAAGAAAGATAACTTAGAGGTATGGTGTGGAAAGCTGAGATGGAAAGACAGAGGATTACAGGGCCCAGTGGGATGGGTAGATGACCAGAGTGAGATAGGGAATGGAGAGGGGGTAGGATATGTGCTCAGATGGATTGGGTAGAGAGTACTACAAAGGGATTGGTGCTATTCAGAGCAAAAAGTTTTGGATGGCAAGGACTAGGAGAGCAAACTATTGCAAGGTAAGCTGAAGGGACTTGCTAGCCATAAGGAAGGGTGGGTACAAAACCACAGCAAAAATCAAACGTAAGATTCTAAGTAACTGCCAACTGATTGATTGTAAGCAAAGCTGTAGCTTTACAGGTCAAAGATGTGGGAGGTTTAGTTTCCAACAGGACAAAGAAAAATGAGTGAACTTTGTTTCAGACGTTTATGAATAATATCCCCAGGATGATTTGTGAAGTTTGCTTGTAGTGGGGACAAGAATGGGTCATTGACTTCAGGAGAAGGAAGCTGAGTTCGTTTTCGGCTTCGAAGATTGATAGGATAGAGAAATGGAAGTGACCTTAGAGGTCTTCTCTGCTCTCTCGTTTTCACTCCACCGTAGTTTACTTGTTAGTTCTAATTGGGAGGTTCTTTATGTAAAAGTATGTAAATGTGCCTCAAGTGTAGCAAGTAATTAATAAATGATTATTGACTGTCTGACTTTTTCACTGAAGGAAATCTTAGCCTTAGTCTTGAGGTTCCCCACTACATCACATATAGGGGAACCTCAAAACTAAGACTTAGTAGCATGGGAATTTTTGGGGGGCTAGCATATCCCATTTTATCATCATGACCCTTTATAGAGTAGTGTTTTTTGGATAATATTGGTTAGAAACTTGATGACAGGCACCTGAGTCATCTAAAAGCAAGTAAAAGGAATTTAACTGCACTTGGGAAATCATGTCATTCCTACTCCTACATTTAGGATGATATATTTAGTGTAAAATCATTCAGGATTAACTTTGGAAAGCAAGATGGAAAAGTTGTTTCTAGAAAGAAAACAAAATAAAAAAAATATAACAAAAGATAGATTGCAATAGATCTTTGCCAGTTTCTGCCATCTGATGTGTATGTTTTCCTTCATGGAAAGCTAGAACCAGCAGGCTGTTTGCTTACCTCTCTCCAGCTTGGAGGGTGAGGCCACTGCTTGTTCCTTCAAATCCCCTTGTTCATTGTTTGCAGCAGCTGTAGCCCCCTAGGCTTACCTGAGCCAGACTGTGTTGAGATTGCAGGGGAAGATGCCCTTTGAAAAAACTTTTCTCTTGACTTCTTGTATCAAACCCAGTGGATATTTGTGAGACACTGGCAGATGTGTGCGGGGAGGGGGAAATGGAATCGTAGGTTGCCCCAGCTGCCTTTGTTACACTGATCAAATAGCAGTTGTCCCCAAGGGGCTTGTGCCTTTAGCTAAAATGTCGTATCTAGAAGAGCAGCAATGGAAAGAGAGAATGAAGGAGGGAAAAGCTGCAAAATAAAAGTTCCCCCAGAGAATAAAGAAGACTGAACCATTTGCCTCAATAGTCTAGGTTAGCTTCGGCTGCAGCATTCTATTATCCTTCATCACATAAGACTGAGTAATGGGACATGGCAGGTGTTAGACCATGGTATTCACTGAAGGATCTTGTGGAGAAAATGTGTTGTTCTAGACTAATTTTTCTTTGGTTCCTCAGATTGCCTGCAGCTTTGATTTCCTGGTTCTCCATGTAACTGCATCACCATCTGTATTTGCCAGCATACATCCCCAAAAGGGTTCTATATAGCCATTCAGTAAAATATATTTTCTATCATGATTAAACCTTTCTGATGAAAATTCATACCTCTTATGCTTGTCAAATTTTCATGAGTATAAGATAAGGCATATATTAAAAACAAAAATAAAAATAGGGTTGTCCCAATATGTAAGCTTCAATTCCCAGGATATAATATATGTAATATTCTCCTTTCTTAAATGATTTTTTTCCCCCTGCATCAAGAACAGGCTTCATTCTTCTTTATCTTGGGCTAGTTAATAGGAGTCTATTAGGGATATAAGAAACCTATGGTTAGTAGATTCTCACCTTCAGGTTCCATACCTCTTTTTTTTAAAGGGACACACACATATTTCCTAATCTTTCATTCTTGAGCATATGTTATTAAGGCAGCACCTTCCTGCCTTCTAATTTGCTGCTCTTAATTTGGGGGGTGGGGGGAGCTGGGAAATCAGAAAACACAGTTGAGTAGAACTGTCAAACAAACAAAAAGAAATGAGAAAATGTAACTAAAAATGGCTACATAAGGTTCAGAACGCAAACCAATGTTGCATTACTTGTATGAAAAAAGGAATCATGTTGGAAGGCAGGCAATTCAGAAGTTATTTTGCCCAACCCATACCTGAACAGAAATGCCTTTTATAACATTCTTGACATGTAGTCATTCAATCCTTGCTTGAAGACCTCCAGTGAAGGGCAACTCAAGATGTAACACAACATGTAACTACAATTAATTTCCCATTTTTTAAGTGCTAATTGTTAGTTGGTTTTTTTTTTTCTTTTCTTTTCTAAATTCAACCAAGATTTTCCTCCTTGGGACAGGTGAATTTCCTTCTCCCACCTTCTCCATTCTCCAAATCATCTTACATATAGCCGCCAAGAAAATAAATAAATAAATAATCTTCCTAAGATATAAACCATGTCATTCTCTTACTAAAAGACCTTAGACAGTTCCCTATTGCCCCTAGAATAAAATGCAAATTCCTCATCCTGGAATTTAGAGCTTTCTACAATCTGATTCCAATCTTCTTTTCCAGTCATTGTATATTGATCCTATTCATGTACTCTCTACTTTCTAGTTGTTTCTTGAACTCAACCTTCCTTCTCCCATCCCCAAGCCTTTACATAGATTTTACATCTATATCTCAGAATCTTTACTTTCATTCAATATTCACCTCAGCTGCCACCTCTTATCCAGCATCCAGCCACTGCAGGTAGTGATAAAGGTAGCCAGCAACCACAGACCAATGAAATATGGACAATGTCCACCATAATGACTGGTTGCACTTTTTTCTTCCTGTCTAAATTTTATTCATTAATGAATTTCAGGAACAAACTTATTAAGGCAGATTCTGAGAAAGGTTATTACTCAAATGATATCTAAGTCATAGCTTTCATTATTACTTAAGCCTATCCTAAGGCAAAAATGTTGTGTTAGTGGAGAAAGAACTGAATATGGAGTTACTGGACCTGGTTTTAAATCCTACTTCTGTTTCTTACTAACAGACAGCAAGGGCAAGCCCCTCATATTTCATCCAGCCTTCTACTCAGATCACATACTTCTATACTTTTTCTCATGCAAAGTAGCACCTTCTATATCAGATCTCCTCAAAGGTTGTTTCTATCTCTGTGGAAGGGAATACACACTCCTTTTTTACACATGCCCTAAGGCAGAGCTATCTTAATTGGCAACTGGTAGAAGGCACACTTACTTAACTCATTATTTCTAGCTGTCTCTGGGACTGTGCTTTATTCCATCTATTCATCCAATGATCTACCTGTTCTATCTTTCCATCTGACATAATGAAATGGGTGCATACCCCCTTTTTCTGGGCACTGTTTTCAAAATACAATCTGTACTGGAAAAAAAATACATACCACTTAACTGCCCTATGGGTGAAGTCATAATCCTTTGAATCCAATCACCAAACACACACACACACACACACACACACACACACACACACACACACCAGCTGCCACTCCTTTATATGTCTTGACTCCCCCACTAAAATGTAAAATCCTTGAGAATAGGGACTGTTGCATCTATAGCCTAGCACTTAGCATCATACCAATACATAATAAATACAAATGCATAAGGATTTTTCATTCATTCACTCACTCATTCATTGGTCTTCTCAAATTTCCTTATCTGTGTACATGCTGCATCTGCCAGAAGTAAACTTTTTGAGAATAGGAATTGACTTGTTTCTGTCTTTGTACCTTTAGTGCCTAGCATAGTGCCATACACATGGTAAAAGCTCAATAAATGTTTGGTGACATATAAATTAAATTAAATAAACATTAGCTTCCCTCTGCAACCAGTCAGTATGAGTCTAATCCTTCTTCTACTTTACAACCTGCTAAAAATGTGAAGACTACACCTACTTATTTTTAACTCTTCTTCCTCTCCTAGTTGTCTTATTCAATCCAAATTTCCTCTGTTCTTTCAACTGATCCTTAGATGGAATAGTTCCAGATCAGTTTCCATGTCCAATAAAATAGGGTTTGTGTATTTGAAAGAAAGAAATGGGGTCAACTATAAAAGAAATGATACCGAAAGCAATAATTTTAATTAAGATGGAAAGTAAGGTCATAGCACCAAAGTGTATGGTTGCCAAATGTGTCATCATCAAGTAACATCTGTGAAGGGCTTGGTAAAATTTTCCAGGCTTATAATCTGCAAGACTACTCAAAAACTTCATTTAATTTTTCACATTCATCATTTTCAACTTTCCCATTAGTAAGGATCACTTTTACGCCACCTCAAGGGTGTGGGTTGTTCCCTGATTATATGGGTGTCTGAGTCATCCAGATGCTCTTGGTCTTTTAAGCTACCTCTCTCAGAGTGGAGGTGGTGATGATAGATAAGATTGCCTTCTCCATAGCTGTTACTTGACTATACAGCCTGTGAGGAAAGGAATTACTGATGTGACATTTACTCTAGAAACCAAAGAGAGCATTACTTTCTCTAGTCTGAAAGAATTTTCTTGAGTCTAGAAATTATTAAAAAAAATGTTGGAAAACTTATTTCTTTTTGCCATTTCATCTAAATCACCCTCCTCTACCCTTCTTCAATACATATGCAATCTGATCCAGTTCAGTCCAACAAGCATCTACTATGTATAAGGAATTCTGCCAACCACTGGGGAGGAAAAGATAGAACAAAAATATTTGTGCACTTGAGAAGCTTATATTCTTTAGACAAGGATGGAAGTAGGGATACAATACATAGCAAAGGAGAGAAAAGGACTTTTGATGGCTAGATTATAATAATAGTTCTTTTATCTTCAAGCAACAAGGAATAGGTTGTTTTATTCTACAGTTAATTGAAGCTCATACTCTGCATCCTAAAATGATGTTTTGTTTTTTAAAAATTGTTAGTTATTTATTAGTCACTTAAAATATACAAGAGGAAAAGCCAAGATGGTGGAGTAGAGGCAGCAACCCAGCTGAACTCTGTCAAAATTCCCTTCCAACCAACTTTAAAATAGCAGGTCAAATTAATTTCTAGAGTAGTAGAAATAAGATGTTGAATAAGAACAATAAAAGGTTGACACCAGGTTGGGGGGCCAGCCTGGAGCACACATGGTTATATCACTAGTAGTGGCCCTTGTAGGTGGCTGCAATACCACTAGCAGCAGTTTGAGAAAGTCTTACACACAGAAATTCCAGAGCAGGAAGGAACACTAGTACTTGTGGCTGCAACAGGAGCAGGAGTCCTGCTGAAGACCAGAATGCAAACCAAGAGAGCAGTAACTACACCTCTCTCTGGATCACATTACTTTGGAAGCACCAAAAACTAACAGAACCCCAGAGCTAACTTGAAAAAAGCAGTACAAGAACACCTGAAGCTTGGTACAGTCTCCCCATCTAGGTGAGCAGAACCCAATTTTAGCATAAAGTTCAAAGTTAAGAAATAGTCTGGGAAAAAAAAAAGAGCAAACAATAATAATAATGAAAAAGAACCTGACCATAAAAAGCTACTGTTTATACAAGGAAGATCAAGATGCAAGCTCAGAAGAAAACAACTTGAAAATAGCTATAAGTAAAGCCTTAAAGAAAAATGCAGAATTGGATACAAGCACCATAAGAAGACCTGGGTGGGCTAAAGAAAGAAATAAAAAAGATAGAGGAAAATTTTTGAAAATAAATGAGAGTGATGCAACAAAATTATGAAAAGAGACTTAACCACATGGTAAAAGAGGCACAAAAATAGTGAAGGAATTAAGACCTTAAAGGGGGGTGGGGGAGGTGGGAGAGAAAAACAACCCAGAATTGGCCAAATGGTAACAGAAGGATCTCTTAAAAAGTAGAATTAGCAAATGGAAAAAGAGGTAGAAAAAGCAATTGAAGGAAATCATTTTGAATATCTTCCCCTTAATGACTAAGTACAAAGGTCCCTAGCCTTTTAGTTAGGGTAAATTATAGGTGTTGTTTAACTATCCTGTAAACTTCCAAGATATTTTGGTCAGGGAACTCAGAATCATGATGGTCACCATTTTGAATATCAGTGATGTTCTCAGGGAATATTGAGACAGGGAATATTTATGTTTGCCCCTGTACTAACTTGTCCTCAGCTACTGTGCCTATAAATTTATTTCTGCTTTTCGTTGTTTTTCTCATTCTTCTTTTGCTAAACTGTTAGTTTGGGGCTGTTGCCATGTTGCCTCTCTCCATTAGCCCCTCCTGTTCTTCAGATTTACTGTTTATAATATGCAATAGACTGAAAAAACAGACAACCAAACTCATTAGAATTGTGGTTAAAATAGTCTCAGAATGAGGACTTGAAGGCCTCTCCTATGAGTAAAGTGCATACACTTTGGTATTTGACCTTCATTTTTTCCCATCCATTTTGAGGCTTATATCACCCCTGCTTTCACTCCGCTCCCCCCCCCATTTACAGGTTCTCATCTATATGTGAATTCTACATAAGTGACATATTAGTGTACTTTCTTTTGAAGCTACTTTGATGAGATTATTTGCTGTGGCAGAAGGAATATTGGAGTAGAAGACTATAGATGTGGCTTTTAGTCCTCCTAATATCTAGATGTGTGAATATGGGCAAATGAGTTAATCTTCAATTTCTTTACATTTAATATGAGAAGACTGAGTTAGATGGTCCCCAAGTTTACTGCTGGCTCTAATTTTGTAATCTTAGTACAGACTCAACCATGGCATAGTAGATAGAGAGATGACCTCAGAGATTCAAGCCCCTCTGCAGATACAAACCAGCTGTGAGACTGAGCAATTGACCTAATTCTCAGGGCTCAAGGCCAGGGGTGTAAAAAACATGGTGGTGGAGGAACTGAACCAGATTAAAATGTAATTGGGAAATGTTTAACAAAATGTATAAAAGCACAATAGAACACAGACAATGTTAATATGTGCCTTTCTAGGTCAATATACAGCCTGTAGGGATCCTTATGTACATTTTAGCGGTTCCCACTACTCTCTGAATTTGACATCAGTGCTCTAGGCAACCCTATAAGACTGAAGAGGCTCATTTGCATTGGCAGAGAGAGTTTCATCATTTGGGAGGTTTTTATACCAGTGAAATCATAGGTTTGGTCCCTATCCGTATTAGAGAGGTAATTCATAATTTTAGTATAGTGTAGTATGCTATGACAGAGATATTCCACATCATTGTTCAGAAGGATGTGAGATGAATTAAAAGACCTTGATTCTATTTTTTTTAGGGGGGGGGGATCGTAAAACTCTTTCAAACCTTTAATTTCTTCCCCTTTGTATGTTTAGCATGCCTATTTTAAAACATCATAACCACTCGCTCAGATATCAATTGTTTGCCTTTTCCCCATACTTTCCAAGCCAAGGAAACTTTGAAGAATAGAACAAGTTTTCTGGTTTGTAGTAGAGAATAAAATGTAGATATTATTACAAAAATCTAAGGTCAGCAGATTACTTGGTGACAAAAGTCTTTTCCTATTTTCAGCAAACCACTGTATTTCATAGAAAACAGTTTTCATTCTAAAGGGAAATAATCCATATGTTAGTACTCTTATTTAAAAATAAATGTGGTCATCATCAACAACTCTCCTATGCCAGTTTAATGAAAACTCCATCTACTAACTCAGAGCTCGTTTAGTCTCTAACTTAGTGGATAAGTTCTAGGGAGTTGCCTAAGAAATAGAAATAAAGTGACTTGCCCAGGATCACACACATAGTAACTGTCAGAAGTTAAGCACAGGTTTTCTTTATTCCAAGCTCAGAGTTCTACAACACTGCATTGCCTTCGGGTATCTTTTCATTCTTTTTGAAATGTCTCACAAAAATCATAAATTACAGATTTAAGAATGAATATTTCAAAGTACTTGACTATTATCATTGCCCCCTGAATCACCAACACTACTGTCACCATTGTGTTTCTTATGGCCATGTGGATATGCCACTTAAAATTGTTATTTTGCAAGGTGACTGAGAAATGGACAAGATGATACAGCTCTAGTCAGGGAACAGATTTTGAGAACTGAACAGCAGGCAGCAGTGCTGTTGGCAGAGTAAATGAGAAGGCACTGTGGATTACCCATGCCATCGTGGCAAAAAATAGCACAGAAACAGCTGGGAAGCTGTCAGTATGATCTTAAGGAGTAAATGTGAAATGTCTCTACTTGGTGCATTAATCGTGAGTTATTTGGACGGAATAGAGGCGCAAAGGGATAGAGAGGCAAGGTTTTAACTCACCCTTCCCTGGCCTTTCATCTCTCCATATCATGAGTATATGTTATAGGTATCTTCTCCTGATATTTCTCTCCCTTTATCTCTCTTTTCTCTCTCTCCCCCTATTCATGTTTGCCTTACAATCTGATTCATATTCAAAGATATATGATTACATACATAATGAGATAACAGAAGTAGGGATAAATTTGAAGAAGACATAGATTTTTCATATAGACAGAGGGAAAATTAGGAAATATGAGATTTTACATAATGTACAGAATTTTTGAAAAGGAAATCTTAGAGATTCATTGTAAAGAGGGGACCTTTTTAGCTGCAAAATTTTGTGTCAACACTAATAACGTCTATATTTAGTGGTAGTGGGTTTGTGTGTGTGAGTGAACATATATGTATATTTAATGTCATTGATATCTTACATCATTTGTTAATTTAGTGAAGAATGTAGGACAAAAATGAAAAAAAAAATCCAGTTGTAGACATTATGTGGAGACAGGAGTTTTGTTCTTGAATAGGAACCTTTGCATTCAGAAGAATAAATTAGATTGACTATTTTGTGAGGTGACTTCCTGAAGGGAAGAGTTGTAGCTAGGAAGTAGCTGAAATCATGAAAATATGTTATAGTATCCAAAGAAGGAGAAGTAGCATAATGGGTAAAAACCCAAGAATCAGGTGCTCTGTTGTTGGTACTGACCTTTGGTATGGACTGTGCTTCAGCCTTTGATAATAAATCCCCTGTTCTTACTCCTTCTCTCCTTCACAGGGAAAACTGAATGGATTGTATGCTTCAGAGGTTACAAAAGAAATATGCTATGCAATACATTTCACAATGATTGGAAGTGGTATTTTGAGTTGGATGACTGACCAAATCAGAATACTCTCAATGCCTATTTGTTTGCTTAACTTAGCAATACAATTTTTTGAAGTAGAAGAAGGAATAGTTGGACCAATTGAAAGTATGAAGAGAAAGGCAGCAGTATTAACTTAGCCCAGAGTGTTCCAAAGTGTTTCTTGTAAACATTGGAAAATGGTGATTGATTTTTATCAAGCTCCATTTAATGAAATAATTGCAAATATTTTACTAATGAGTAATCATAATAATTGAAATTTGTAGACTGCTTTGGGTTTTGTGAAGAACTTTACATAGATTATCTGCTTTGAGTGTCATAACAATCCCATAGTTAGATACTATAGTTAGTATTATCTTTATTTTATAGATCTGATTTGCCCATAGTCACATGACTACTAAGTGGTAACTGGAAGACACAAGCTCTTTACTCAGATCTTCCTGTTCCCAAATCTGGTGCCATACTGTCTCTTGAAATCCTGTCCTTAGAAAGTAACTTTAAATATATATGTGTGTTTGTGTATTACTGTGATATAACTCTGTGATTTCTGTAGGAGATCATTCATATCCCTAAGCACTGTGTTAAAGTATGAGTATAGTTCTGTGTTAAATAACAGCAACAACAATAACAATAATGATGGTAGCAGACTTTATATAATGCTTTAAGTTATAAAAAGTAGTTTTATTTAAAAATTATAAAACAACATAACATATAATAAATACAGTGCTAAGCTTAGAGCCTGGAAGATAGGTTGAAAACCCAAGTCTGATACTAGTTACTTCTTTGACCATATACAGTTAACCTCTCCGATCTTCAGTTTTATCATTTGTAAAAAGAAGTAACAATAACATTTCTTCTTTCAAAGTACTTGTTTCAAAGGGTTATTGTAAGGTTCAAATGAGGAAATCTATGGAAAGTGACTTGCAAAATTTAGAATACTTAAAAATCAGTTATTATCGTTAATATTGTTACTACATTACCCCATCTGATAACCATAACAACCATGTTTTTGTGTGTAAGTACTGCAAGTTTTATTATCCCAAGAGAAAAGGATTATCAAAAACACTGTCTTCCAAGTCCAGCAAACTTCCTTTGAAAGCTTCCCTTCTCATTCATGTCAAACCCATAAATATCTACATTGGAAGTCTGGGTCTTCAATAATAAGATTTCAGAGTCTTTTCTTTCCTGTTGCTTTTTGCTTTCTCTATAATGTCACTCTGTCTGTTCATTTGTTCCTCTGGTCATGACTTGCCCCAAATTTAGGAGTCACTAGATGCCTTCTAGCTCTGCTTCTCTTCTTTCCTATTGATCAGCAGTGTTTCATAGGTCATTGCAAAGACCTTGATGCAGTATCAAAATGATCTTCATTTTTTTTCAGCTCACTTAAATACAGACAGGTTTCTCTTTTTGTTGCTGGAAATAGAATTTCCAGAGAAAAGATTCATTCTTCAAAATCCTGAGTTTAGCTTTGGTCCAAGGATGGTGATGGTGTTTTCATGATTTTTGTGGCATTTGACATTGTTCATTCATTCTTAAGAACAGTGCAGTGGTAGGACTCACTTTGAACACACAGAGCAAAAGGGGAAACAAAGATGAATCTGACCATTGGTTTACAGGGATAAAAAGTCAATAGCCAAAAGCAAAGGAATCTTTACTTAGGTCATGCCTATTCCAGAAGAAATAAGTATGGGCTAAAAAAGTAAGAAAGAAAAAAAAATTGTTCCTGGCTGTGGGAACAGAACTAAGGAAACAGCTAAGTTTTTCCTCTCTCCAATCTTTCCAACAATATATGAACTTTATTTAGAATTTATGTTTTGCAAAGCAATTCACATACAACAACCTGTGAGAAAAACCTTATTACTGCTATTTTTTTAGGGAAGGAGAAATTGGGCCTTAGACATGTTAAGAATCTTGCCTAGGATCCTACAGCTAGTACCAGAGGGGAGATTTGAAGCCTTTTCTTGTTTCCAAGTTCAGCATTCTATCCAGTCTTGCTGTATCTCTCTGATATTAAGGGCTAATTAGGAATAATTATAATACCTAAGATAATACATATAATACAAGCTCAAAACCTTAGCTCAGATAATAAATAACACAATTACAGAACTGATTGTTAGAGACATCAGCCATCTATTCTGACTTAAAATGAAAGGCACCCTTCCTACAACAAACTCAAGTATTCATCCAACCTTTACTGGATGGAAGCCCTCCAGTGATGGAGAACTCCCCCCCTCCAGTGATGGAGAACTTCCCGACAGCTTGTTTTGATAGGAAGATTTTTGGCTTTTTGTTTTCCTTCAAAGCTAAGTTTGTTTCGTTTTTATTTCTATGCATTGTCTTGAGATCTGCTCCTGGAGAGTAAACTGAGCACCTTCCATGTGACAGCTTTTCAAGTACTTAAAGATAGCTATCTTCTCCCCACTATCTTCTTTTTCCGTAGCTAAACATGCCTGTTTGTCCAATCAGTTCTCATTTGGTGTGAACTTGAGGCCCTCTGACACACTGAGGTTTTCCATCTTGTCAGGATCCTTTCTAAACTATGTTGCCTGGAAGTAAACACAATAGTCTAGATTTTGCATGACCACTACAAAGTACAGAAGGACCATCATCTCCCTAATCCTGGAATCTATCTCTCTCTTATTGTCAAACATCTCAATAGTCATTTTTTCAATGGATGCCATAATATAAGTAGAAATATGTCTCTATTTTACACAAAGGAAAAACGTAAATGGAGCTTCCGTTAGATTAAGTCATGGCTTCAAATACTTTGTGCCCACCCAGAGAGCAGTTTTAAGGAGATTTAAGTCAACAAAGTTTAATTTTCTTTTTTTTTTTCTGCAGGAGGGAGGGCAAGGCAATTGGGGTTAAGTGACTTGCCCAAGGTCACACAGCTAGTAAGTGTTAAGTGTCTGAGGCCAAATTTGAACTCAGGTCCTCCTGACTGCAGGGCCAGTGCAGAGAATATCTGCAACACCTAGCCATCCCAACAATTTTTTTTTTTAAAGAACTTACAATGTACCAAACCCTAGGTTCCCAACCTGAACAGCTCTACTTGGCCTCCCTGTCAGTCTTTAAAGACAAGGAACAAAAGCATAGCCTCTTAGAGATAGAAGATATCTCAAAAGTCTTGTATAGGAACTATCTACCACATGTATGAATCCTCTCAACAGTATCCCTGACAATTCATCAAACTAGTGTTGATAATGTCATAAAAACATATTATGTGTTTATTTTAAAGTTACAAAACTTTGAGAGTAACTCAAATTATATTTTTCTCATCGAGTTAACTTTACAAAAGTAAAAAACTAAATATCTAAAAAGCTGAAGAACCATACCAAAAACTGCTAGATGAAGATGAAACTGATTAATGGTATATAAGTATCATAAAACATATAAAAATGTTTGAATTGAAAATGTATAACAATATTTCCTAATGCACACTAGGTTATAACATAATTACATTTCATACCTGAAAATTACGTAAAGTAGTCACACTATACTTTAAGTTTGATTGCTAGTCCTAACTTTTTGCTAGTTAACCTCTCAGAGCTTCATCTGTATAATGGAAATAATGTTGCCACAACCACTACACAAAATTGTTGTGAAGAAAATACTTTGTAAGATGTAATCCCTAAAGAAATGGGAGCTATTATTAGCAGACAACAACTAAACACTCTAGATCAGTGGGTCTGCAAACTGTGACTCAGTTGCCATTGGGCCATACAAAAACAGGAACAGTTTGCATTTGGCCCTCAGACCATAGTTTGCATCCCCCCGGTATAGACAATTTTATTTTTAATCATGAGGGTTAAATAAGTAACTCTACCATGCCCTTCCTATTCACCACACTTCACCAGTAATACAAAGGGTAAATGAATGGGTGTTCAAACTATACCCTTATACCCTGATAAATATCAGGTCACTGGACCTAGAAGGCTCTGGAGGAAAAAGTGAGGCTGGTGACTTTGCACAGCCCTCCCTTCCTCAAATTAAAGTCAACTCCAAGTCATGTCATCATTTCCCTGATGCCAGGGTCCTCTTCAAGAATGAAGGACAAACACAACCTGTGAGTAGACTGAACTGCCTGAATGGGGACCCAACCAATTGGGTAACTCAACTCATCCCTCCCTCTCCCTTTCCTTCTCCATCTACCTTTCCCTTTCCCTCTCCCTCTCCTTCTCCCTCTCCCTCTTCTCTCCAAAGGAAGATAAATTTTGATGGCTAGAAGTTGCCCGCTTAACTTGGGGTTTACTGGCTAGATTCTTTCTTTCCTACTTTCCTTCCTCTCTCTCTCTGTCTCTCTCTCTCTGTCTCTCTGTCTCTCTCTCTGTCTCTCTCTCTCTCTCTCTGTCTCTCTCTGTCTCTGTCTCTGTCTCTCTCTCTCTCTC
>NW_027185809.1:39160057-39173394 GCF_028583685.1 Petaurus breviceps papuanus
CCTTTTTTTCTTTTCTTCCTCCTTTCTCGCTTTTTCCTGCTCTTTCTTCCTCTCCTTCTTCCTCTTCCTTTCTCTCTCCCTCTCTTTCTCTCTCTTTTTCTTTCTTTCCCTCCCCCCCCCCCGTCCCCTCCCCCCCCCCCTTATAGGCTATATTTTGGTCCCTCACACCTTACAATTAATGTCAGTGGCAACTGTTTCTCTTTGGAACACAAAGTCTGGGAGTCTTCCCCAACCAGGTTGATTTTTTTCTTTTTTTCTAATTAAAGGTGCCATCCCTTGATTCATTTCTTAAAGAGGCCTGTTCACTGAATGGGTCTTACTTCACTCTAGGTGAGAACCTGAAAAAGCCTGAAAGGGCCAGGGTCTCCCATTGCATCCTGGGTCATCTCCAGTCATCGTGACGAATTTTTGGGCACTGGATCCAGATGACTCTGGAGGAGAAAGTGAAACTAGTGACTTTGCACAGCCCTCCCTCACTCAAATCAAAGTTAACTGCAGGTCATGTCATCCTTTCCCTGATGCCATGTTCCTCTTTGAAAATGAAGGACAAACACAATGAAAACCTGCCTCATTTAAATGAAGAACATGCATATATATTTGGCAGAAAACCATGATCAAATTAAACTTTTCGCAAAAGTCAGACAAGAGAAGTATATTGGTCAAAAATTCTGGATTTAGAAGTAGAGGAACCAGTTTCAGGTTTGGTTTTTCCTCTGCTTGTGTATCCTCAAATTACTTTAAAAATTTTGATAGGCAGTTTCTATAAAATGAGATGGGTAAACTAGGTGATAATGTCTCAGATCTCTTTCAGTTTTGTATCTATGATTTTGAAATCCTACAACCCTTTCTGTCAGTGCACATTTTTGTCACCTGATTTTCTCCAAATAGATATTTTATAACATATACATCATAATTGTTTTCTATGGGTAAGTGCTGGCTTCCCAACAAGATTATCATCATCTCAAGGGCAGAAAGGAGGCCACTTCCTTCTTCATCCCATTGCTTCCTGTTAGCACCAGTAGAATTCTTAGAACATAGGAAATACTAACTACTTGTTGAATTATATTATAAAAACAAAGCTGAAATTGTTTGGCACTGCTACTTTCACCTCCATTATTTTATTTGAATTGGATGGAAATCTGTCTGTGATCAAATAACAACCTCATAAGCCAGCTGAAACTTTAACTCTAGGGAAATTTATGTTAAATGCCTCCCAGGACCTTACTCACTACACACAGATTGCTCACTAAATAACTCTTTCTTGAAAAAAGGATTTAAAAAGTACTCTCACACATGCATGCACATATGTATGCATACACACATATATACATACTTCTGCTTTTATAGGTATAGAAGGAAAAAATCTATGCAGTGTGGAGACATAAAAAGGAATATATTAAACACCATACTTCAATTCTAGTTGATTTGACCATAATATAGTTCATATTCCTGTGTACTATTGAACCTAGGATACAAGAGACCAAATGCAAAATGCTTCATCATCAATAAAAAGATGAAGATGGTCATAGGATTATAGGAGGGTCTGACTTTAGGGATTCATAGCAATTAAAGACCTAAAATGAGATATCACGGGGCCCAAAATGAGATATTATTTTATGGAACTATATTCAATCTTATAAATTTGGCTTCAAATCAGCTAGCTAAAGCTGCTATGAAAATTTGTATTTCATTAATTTCAACACTTTTTTTTAGGACCTATTGTATCCAAATCACTGGCAGTGGACAGAGAATTAATAGAAAAGATATAGTCTTTTATTAAAAAAGCCCATCTTCTTTTCTTCTTTCCTTCCTTCCCTCCTTACCTGTCTCTGTCTCTCTCTCTCTCTCTTACCTCCTCTTTCTCCCCCTTTCTTTTTTTTTTTTAAAGCAATCAGGGTTAAGTAACTTGCTCACTGGAGCCACTGCTCTTACTCACTGGCCGCCCCCCTTACTTACTTACCTGGGCGCCCCCCCCTTTCTTTTTCATTAGTTTAGAAGAGTTATGGTGAGGAAACAACTTCTTTCAATGTTGTTTGGAATCAGCTATTAAATATATACTGTTAAAAGTCAAAATAACTGGGTTAAAACCTCAGTCCTGCCACTTGCTACTTGTATGAACTTGGGTATGTCACTTAAGCTGTCTGGAAAGTTTCCTGTGACATTGAGAGGTTAAGTTAGTTACCCAGGATCACACAGTACATGTTAAAAAGCAGAACTTGAACCCAGATCTTGAGTCTACTATACCATGATGCCTCTAACATATCTGTCTTTATACTGTAAATAAAGAAAAGATTTCTTACCAGTACTCAGTGAATAGGGCAATAGAACAGAATATTGCTTATAACCATCATACTCCAGTGGTTTAATGACCTCATCAATTTTGAGAACTTCTTCCAAAGATGTGGATTTCAAACCATACCAGGCAATCCTGTATGAGTTTAGTCCTTGTCCTTTCACAAATATGCCACACAAGGGGACCAATTCAACATGATGAATCCCCCCTTGAGTTCTCTTTAAATTGTGTAAATAACAAATGAACCATGAAGTCTATTCATTACTTTTCTTCTTTCTATGTGACCAATTCAAAGTCAATTGAATAGGATTAGAGAATTCTGTTCAGGTTTTATATAACAAATTCAGAAAGTAAGTTAATGTGTTATACCTTTACTAAGAGATTTCCTGAGTTCAGAGCAAAAAGTCTTCCATGTGGGATTCTATGAGTATCAATAATTTCCCATTACCTCAGGATTCCTCCCTGTCTTTATCATTCTCTCCTTCATTCTGTATACAGATACTTGTGTATCCCTTTTCTGTCCCTGTGTCCTTGATCCCATTTATTCCCATTTTTTTTTTTCTGGAAACTTGCTCCATCAATGATCTTTCTTACATCTTCAATCTATATCTCCCCTTTCCTCAATATGTGGATATCACTCAGGACTCTTGTCCTGGGACCTCATTTCTTCATTTTTTGTGTCTTAGTGATCTCATCATCCAATGCTTTTAACTAAAGAGTTCTTATTTTTGCTCCTATTTTTTTCTTCTGCAACTCCATAGATTCTATTCCATACAAACTGGTTAAATTGCTGCTCCTTAAATACCTGCAGTACTTTCTTACTTCTTTCGTTTTGGACACATCATTCACTCTGAAATGCTATTTGATTGTAGCCATCATCAGAATAGGAACATCAAGGAACTTTTTCAGTACAACTGTATCTGCTCTTTTCCTCCTTTGCATTTCAGTTGCTCTGCTTCCCTTGTTGTGCTAAAAGATTTAGTATGTGATGTGGCAGTGTCTTCTATGTGGAAACCAGAATTGCAGTAGCTCAAAAGAAATGTGAAATTCACAAATGTAGAGACAACTCCACTCCAAATGTCCATGTGGACTATTTGTACCTGCCCTGTAGTAGAGCCTTCGGAGCTCATATTGGTCTGATCAGCCACAATCAGACTCACTGTGTGTTTTCCCCAATTTATGTGTTGTCATTTTGGTTATCTTCAAGAACAAAGGACAACCAATAAACTGAAATGAACATAAAATACTGTACAATATCATTTCCTCCTGCTAGTCTTATTTCCTCACAAGAATTTTGTTAGAATTAATGCAATATCTGTGAAAAATTGATTTTTCTCTGATAAAAAATACCTATGATATGAAATATTTCCTATATCTAGAAAGTCTTTAAATTGGGTGAAAATAACTCTATCACTTTTTTGAAGTCATTAAAGAGAAAATAAGAGAGAGAAAGCATGAAGGTGGAAGAAAGAGTGGCATATGGTTAAAATGAATAAAAATGTATATCGAGTATCCACTATAGGCAAGATGTTCTAGGGTTATCAATAAGTATGAAGTGTGGAAAGTTTCCTGGAAGAATGTACAATTTTGCCAGAAAAGCATCACTAAAATCATTTTAGTGGATCTTGGAATCAGAAGACTTGAGTTCAAATCCCAGGTCTGGGATTTATCTGTGTGACCCACAGGTAAATGACTGAATCTTTTTTGGGCATCCATTCCTTATCTCTCAGATACAAAAATGTTGAATTAGATGAACTCTAATCTTCCTTATTATACTAAACCCACGATTCTATAAACCACGTGTTAGAGATTCCTTGTTCAGGTACACTTTAGGCACTTCTCAAATATCTAGCTCAGTAACCAAACAAAGGTAGAATCTGAGAACTTCTATATCAATTCTTTCTCCAACACATTTTACAAGTACTAGGGTTCACCAGGCTTGAATTGAACAATTTTATTTATGCAATAAGGGCAAAGAGCGAACATCTGGATTGTTTTCATAGCCTGCTGATTCTTCTGCCTGCCAGGAGTTTTGCTATTCTATTCCATCAACCACTCAGCCTCTAACAAGATTTTCCTAAAGCACAGGTCCAAACATGTCATCCCCCCTACTCAGTAAACTCCAATGGCTCCCTATCACCTCTAGAATGATAAATAAAATTCTTTGTTTGGTATTCAAAGTCCTTCAAAACCCAGCCCCTCCTCCCCCACCATTCCAGTCTTTATACCATACATCCCCCACAACCATCACGGCTCTTCAATCCCCAATCCTGGTCTCCTTGCTCTTCCTGGAATGAGACATTCCATCTCTCAACTCCAGGCATTTTCACTGGCTGTCTCTCATGCAAGAAATGCTGTCCCTACTTATCTCTGCCTCCTGGCTTTGCCAGCTTCTTAAAGTTCCAGCTAAAAATCCCATCTCCTCCAGGAAACCTTCTGGATCCTCCTTAATTCTATTGCATATACTCCAGCTGTCGATGATTCCTCTTTATCCTGCGTATAGCTTGTTCATGCATAATGGGTCACATGTTTCCCCACGTAGATTGCGAACTCCTGGAGGGCAGGGGATTGTTTTTGTTTTGTCTTGTTTTGGGATTTATTTTTGTCTTTCTTTGTATTCTCACCATTTAGCACAGTGTCTGAAACAGAATTAAGTACTTAATAAATGCCTGTTGACTCACTGACTGACAGATTTGGGTGAAGTGGAAGGCTAAAGATGGAATATAGTTACAGCAGAGATGAAGCTGGAAATAGAGTTCAGGATCCGCTTGTGTATTTTGGGTTAACCAGCATTAACATTGTAATGGGAGAGTATAAATAATAGAAAAATATAGCAGCATGCTTTCAATCCTGGTTCATATTCAGCTTTGAAACTTTGAATGCTCCTTCCCCACCCCCCTTCTTTCTTTTAAATTCTCAAATGGCTTTCTTATCATTTTAAATCTCCTGGGACCGCCTCCCACCAGCACCACCTTCTTGGTGCTAAGATACATGTGACAGACAATGGAACACAAGGGAATCAAGGCAGCCTGTTGAAATGACTGATTTCTGAAATGTCTCCATTCGTTATCTAAATTACAGGTTGTGCTTCTTGGCCAGAGACGGCTGACAGTCAGCTCTGCCTGAGTGCAGAGCTTCTACCAGAGTGACATGTGCACGTTGCTTTCATTAGAGCCCGAGGTGTCATTATCTCTGGGGCCAGCATAGTAAATATGGTGATTATATGCATCCCTTGGGATTTAGGGTTGACAGCAGAGTTGGGCTGAGCTAAGGACTTCTGGCTAGAGCACTGATGGCAGTGACAGTGCAACAGATCTGGGGCCCCCTCAGGAAGCAAGCAGAAGCATGTAGTGTGAAGCAATCTGGGTAGACCTGATGAAAGGCATTACAAATTGGATTTGGAATTCCCTTTGCTTGTGGGATATGTTTAACTCCATTGGCTCTATGGTGTATTTCTGGCATGGAATTAAATGCATTTAATTGAATAATAAAAATCATCGAATGCATATTGCTGTTATCAATATCAACATAAAATGTTGTAAGCTCATTCTGGTTTATCATAGATACTAGAAACTGGTGTGTTTTTTATTTTTGGTTTGTTTTTGCTCATTTGTTTTTTACTTAAAAGATTTAGATCTGAGAAAGGCTTTATAGATCACCTAGTTCTGTCATTTTTTGACAGATAAGGAAACTGAGACCCAGAGTGGATAAGTAACTTGCCCACTTTCAACTGTGTAATAATATGTAATAAGCATCAGAACCTAGAATCCAACCCAAGTCCTCTGACTCTAAAATGCAATGCTTTTTTATGTGTATATATACAAATACACATATATGAATATATATATATCTTATATATAATTCTTATTTCTATATTCTGTTATTGACTATCTCTCTTCACTAGTCATTAAGGAATTTTAAAAATGAGAATGAACACCAGATTTCGGGGTAAAACCTTTCTTTAGGTTCCTGAAAACTAGACATTAATGAATCTCAAATTTGCCAATCTCTGTTGTCCTAAATATGCTGACTCATACAGTGATAAAATCAGTAATTATTGGCTAGGTTACATAGAGTACAGGAGATTTTGTCAGACTAGAAGCCCTGTGATGACAGGGATAATCAGAAATAAGGATCTGACAGTAAAATCCCACTGATTTCTTCCCTTGTCAGATCAAATCTGGAATATCATATTTCATTCTGTGTACCACATTTTAGGATGTGTTTTAATCAGTTAAAGAATGTTGAAAGGAAAGTAATCAGAGTGATGAAGGGCATTAAGTCTATACGAAATGAAGATTAATTGAAAGAATTGAAGCTGTTTAACTTGTATAATTAAGTTGTCTTCAAGCATATGAAGGGCTGTCAAGTGGAAGAGGGAGCACATACAATCCCTCTGTCGACAGAGGGCAGAACTAGAAGCAATGGGTTGATGTTTCATAAAGGCATATTTAGTTTTGACATCAAGAAAAAATTTTCTAATAATTAGAGATGTCTGGATGTGTGATAGATTTTCTCTATATAGCTATCTTTTCCACATTTTAGGAGTTAAGGGCATGGCACCCCCACAATCTGGAAAATCCACCTAAGAAATTTTGGCCCTCCCTTTATACCAGAGAAGTCTGAATTATTATGGTATTAGAAGATAAAATATGATGATATTATACAATATTGTCTATCTTTCTACATATATATACATATGTAATGCATTTATTAGTTTCTTAACTTTTTCTATGTCACCTGCTAGCCTTTGTGGCTTCTGCAAATCTTAAAAAAAAGAAACCTGCCATTTAATTTTTTATGCTGACTCACAATATAGAAACCACTATGGGGAAGGTAGCAATGTGGAAGGGACAAGTATGGAAAGCAGTTCCTTCTCCTTGGAAATCATCTGGAAGAGGCAGGGTGAATGCTTTTCCTTTTTTTTTCAAATGCTTTATTACCTTCTGATTCACATCATTAATTTCCACCAGATTTTGAGTTACAAATTTTCTCCCCGTTTTTCCCCTACCCACCACACCAGAATCGCAATTCCACAGGATATCCCCTCCTCCAAACTGCTCTCTCCCATACCTTTCCCCATACCCCCTTAGACTTTTCCAGTAGGGCATGGTGGATCCCTAACACCCCAGTACCTGTATATCTTCTTTCCCAATTATATGTAAGATAGTATTAATAATAGTATATGTGTATATATATAATTTTAAATTTTTGATTTTAAAACTTTGAATTCCAGATTCATTCCATTCCTCCCTTGTCACCCACCCTTAATGGGAAGATAAGCAGTTCAGTATAGATTATACATGTGTAGCTAATGCAAAACATTAACATAGTAGATATATTGTAAAAGACTGACTATATTTCCCTCCCTCCTATCCCACCACCCACTTGTTCTATTCTCTACTTTGATCCCGTCCCTTTTCAAAAGTGATTGCTTCCAACTTCCTTTCCTCCCCAGCCTGCCCTCCCTTCCATAATCCCCCCTCTCATCCCCTTCCCCCTACTCTCCTGTAGGGTGAGATACCCTATTTAGTGTGTATTTCATTCCCTCCTCAAGCCAAATTCAGTGAGAATAAGGTTGACCCATTCCCTTTTGCCTTCCTATTCTTCCCTTACATTTTCCCTTACCTCTTCTATATGAGATTGTTTACCCCATTCTGTCTCTATCTATTACCTCTCATTATATTCCTCTCTCACCTCTTAATTTCCCCTTTTAAGTATCATCCCTTCCTATTAAAATGGTCCTGTGCCCTCTATCTATGTATACCTGTAAGCATATATACACATTCACCTATGTATTCATACACCCATATACCCTCTGATATAGACATATATTTCTATTCCCTTCAACTATTTTCATGCTGAGAAAAGTTTCATCAATTATAATTATCGTTTTTCCATGTAGGAATGTTAATAGTTCAACTTTGATCAGTGGCTTATGATTTCTTTTCCCTTTTACCTTCTCAAGCTTCTCTTGCGTCTTGTTATTTGGATGTCAAATTTTCTATTCAACTCTGTTTTTTTCATTAAGAATGCATGAAAGTCTTCCACTGAATGACCATATTTTCCTCTGAAACATGATACTCAGTTTTGCTGGGTAGGAGATTCTTCGTTTTAATCCCAGCTCCTATGCCCTCCAGAATATCCTATTCCAGGCAATTTCGATCCCTCAGTGTAGAACCTGCCAGATCCTGTGTTATCCTGCTTGTGTTTCCACAATATTCAAATTGCTTCTTCCTGGCTGCTTGTAATATTCTCTCCTTGATCTGGGAATTCTGGAACCTGGCTATAATATTCCTAGGAGTTTTCTTTTTGGAATCTTTTCAGGAGGTGATCGATGGATTCTTTCAACCTCTATTTTGCCTTCTGGTTCTAAAACATCAGGGCAATGTTCCTTGAGAATTTCTTGGAGGATGATTTCTAATTCCTTCCCTGATCATGGCTTTCAGGTAGTCCAATAATTTTTAAATTCTCTCTCCTGGATCCATTTTCCAGGTCAGTGGTTTTTCCCATGAGATATTTCACATTGCCGTCTATTCTTTCATTTGTTTGGATTTGTTTAACATCATCTTTATTTCTCTTAAAGTCACTAGCTTCCCTTTGCTCCAATCTAAATTCAAGGGAATCATTCTCCTCATTGAGCTTTTGAGATTCTTTTTCCATCTGGCAAATTCGGCTTTTCAGGGCATTCCTCTCCTCATTGCCTTTTTGAGCCTCTTTTGCTAATTGAGTCAGTCTGTTTTTTAAGGTATTATTTTCCTCAGTCAGGCTGTTGACTCTCAGTTTGTAATTTTCTTGCATCATCCTCATTTCTCTTCCCAATTTTTCCTCCACTTCTCTTATCTGCTTCTTAAGGTCCTCTATGGCCTATAACCAGCTGTTATTTTTCTTTGAAGCTTTTGGTGCAGGAGTTCTGACTTCACTGTCTTCCTCCTGTTTCATGCTTTGTTCCTTTTTGTCCTCAAAATAGGAGTCTAATGTTGGAGTCTTCTGTTTGTTTTGCTTTCTTTTTCTGGTCATGTGGCCCCTCAGTCACTTGACCCCTGGGCTTTTTGCCACAGTAGGCCTCTGCCACCATACAGGGGAGCTTTCATCCCAATCGCTGAGATTTTCTCAGCTGCCGGAGGTATTAGTTGGGTGCTCTCTCTGAGGCCTCCACACGCTCTGGCAAGCTGGTTACTTACCCTAGGATCTCTACCCTAGACTGCAATCCAGATCCAAGCAGGTTAAAGCAAGAGCGATAACCCCTCAGACTGGTCTCTTGGTCCCCCTACACTCTGCAGGCCAGGAATTGAAGCTGCAATAAGGTGCCAGCACAGAGTCTCAGCAGCTTCTCACCCTGGGGGCAAAAGCCACACACTCCCACCTACTGGGTCCCAAAGTCCAGACTGTACTGCCCTCTCACTTTGTCCTTCGCATCTATGTGTTGGAGATGGCCACAGCTGCTGGTGATCTGAAGTCCCTCCCACCAGCAGCTGGTCAGGCCCGCCATGGTGCTAAAGCCTCAGTGTGGAGCTGGGTTCAGCTCCCAGAGGGCTGTGCTGGCCACTTGCTGCCGACCTGCCAGGCTGTCCCCAGCAGGAGATTAGCTTCTCTGTGTCATTTTGTGGGTTCTGCAGCTCCAAAGTTTGTTTACAGTCCCCCTTTTACATGGATTGGGGAAGGTGGAAGCCAGAGCCCCCTGGAGGTCCTACTTCTACTCCGCCATCTTGCCTCAGCCCCTACTTCAAAGGGTTACAGTAAGGATCAGATATGACAGTTGTATATGACAATGCTTTTAACTGCACAGAGCAAGTCTGTGGCTTCTGTTGCTCCCTGAGTCCATTATCACAGGGTCTTGGGGACTGGGATTCAGAAATTTTTTAGCTCTATATTTCACAAGACCCATCCTGTCTGCAGCGCACAGACAGAGGCCTGGACAACCACTAGGCGAAGAGGCCTGATCAGTGTGGCAGCAGGTTGACCCACCAACCACAAGGGCCATTGCCAGGCCTATCACCACAGGGCTGGGACTGAATGGAGCAGGGTAAGAATCAAGTGCAGGGCCCCTGGCAGGGGCAGCAACTATTCCTGGCACTACCAATCCATAGCCCAGAAATTTAAAAGGCCCATATCTGGACCTCCAGGGACCAGGATGGAAGAATTAACCCCTACTGCTCCAATCCCCCCTTCGGACCCTGAAAACATAGTAATTATTGCCCCAGGGCAAAACCTTAAACAGTAAAGGCTTGGGAACCCTAGAGGAAGGACATGGCTAGGGTCCTGCCTCAAAATGGGTAGAAAGCAGACTGCAAAGACAAAGACTCTGGAGTCCTACTATCCTGAGAGAGAGAAACCAAATTCAGAGGGAGACAGTGTTGACTCCACACTCACAGCTGAAGCCTCAACAGGGAACTGGTCTCAAGCACAGAAAGCATTCTTAGATGAGCTCAAAAGGAACTTTGAAAACCAAATGATAGAGATAAAGGATAAAATGAATAATTCTTTTAAAATCAAAATTGCAAAGTTAGAAAAACATTACAATGAAGAAAACAGCCCTTTAAAAAGAAAAAATGTATGATATGGAAAAGAAGCTCCAAAAACTAACCAAGGAAAATAATCCGCTAAAAGCTAGAATCAATCAAATTGAAGCAAATAACTCTATGAGGAACCAAGAATCAGTCAAACAAAACATCAAGAATGAAAAATTAGAAAAAGAGGTAAAATATCTCCATGAAAAAATAACTGACCTAGAAAACAGATCCAGGAGAGATAATCTGAGAATCATAGGCCTACCAGAAAATCATGATGAAAAAATAAGCCTGGACAACATCTTCCAAGAGCTCATCAAGGAAAACTGCCTTGAGATACTAGAACCAGAGGGTAAAATAGAAATTGAGAGAATCCATGGGGATCCTCCTGAAAGAGATCCTAAATTGAAAAGTCCTCAAAATGTTGTGGCCAAACTCCAGAACTACCAGGTAAAGGAGAAAATACTCCAAGTGGCCAGAAAGAAACAATTCAAATATTGCGGAATCACAGTGAGGATCACACAGGATTTGGCAGCCTCTACACTGAAAGATCAGAGGAAGTGGAATACAGTTTTTTGCAAGGCAAAAGAGCTCGGGTTACAACTAAAGATCACTTATCCAGCGAAACTGAACATATTTGTCCAGGCAAGGAGATGGTCATTCAATGATATAACAGATTCCCAGATCTTGCTCATGAAAAAGCCAGAGCTCAATGGAAAATTCAACCTCCAATTACAAGACACAAAAGAGCAAACTGTTTATAGACAAGTAGAGGGTATGAGTATAAACTACACAAAATGACGATTAAAAAAAAAACCTTTTTAAGGGCTACAAAGGGACTGCAATGGGAGAAGAGGAAAGAATGAAGTGGAAAAGGGTAAATTATGCCACACAAAGAGGCATAAAAACAATATAGCAGGGGGAAAGAAGTGAGGGAGATGAATAATATATGAGCTTTTCCCTCATTAGTTCTGGTGCAAGGAGGGAATAAAAACCAGTTAAGCATAGGACTCTATCGAAAAGAGTCATATCTAACTAATTGGAAAAACATCAATTGCTCATGACTGGGTCAAGCCAATATAATAAAAATGACAATTTTGCCTAAATTAAATTACATATTTAGTGCCATAGCAATCAATTTACCAAAAAATTACTTTATAGACTTAGAAAAAATAGTTACAAAATTCATTTGGAAGAACAAAAGGTCTAGAATATCAAGGATATTGATGAAAAGAAATGCTAGGGAAGGTAGAGTAGCTATACCAGATTTTAATCTGTATTATAAAGCAGCAGCCATCAAAACTACTTGTAATGGCTAAGGAATCAATAGATTGTGTACATGAGACTGAGCAGTCAATGACTATAATAATCTACTCTTAGATAAACCCAAAGACCCCAGTTTTGGGGATAAGAACTCACTGTTTGACGAAAACTTCTGGGAAAACTCGAATATAGTATGGCAGAAACTGGGCATAGACCATTATCTAACACCGTATACCAAAATTAAGTCTAAATGCCTGCATGATCTAGGTATAAAGGATGATACTATTAGCAATCTGGGAAAGCAAGGAATAGTTTACCTGTCAGATTCATAAAGAGGGAAAGAGTTCATGACCAAAGAAGAATTAGAGGGCATATAAAATGCAAAATGGATAATTTTGATTATATGAAACTGAAAAGCTTCTGTACAAACAAAGCCAATGTAACCAAGATTAAGAGGCAAGTGGGAAATTGGGAAAGAATTTTTACAATCAATGTCTCTGATAAAGGCCTCATTTCTAAAATATACAGAGAATTGAATCAAATCTATAAGAATACAAGTCATTCCCCAATTGATAAATGGTCAAAGGATATGAACAGACAGTTCTCAGAGGAAGAAATTAAAGATATGTATAAGCATATGAAAAATGCTATAAATCACTATTGATTAGAGAAATGCAAATCAAAACAACTCAGAGGTACCACATCTCACCTGTCAGATTGGCTAAGATGACGAAACAGGATAATGGTAAATGCTAGAGAGGATGTGGAAAAATTGGAAAACTAATACATTGCTGGTGGAGTTGTGAACTGATCCAACCATTCTGGAGAGCAATCTGGAACTATGCCCAAAAGGCTATAAGTAATTTCATATCCTTTACCCAGCAATACCACTTCTAGGGTTGTATCCCAAAGAGATCACAGAAGCAGGAGGAAGATCCATATGTACAAAAATATTTATAGCAGCTCTTTTTGTGGTGGCAAAGAGTTGGAAATTAAGGGGGTTCCCATCAATTGGGGAATGGCTGAACAAGTTATGGTATATGAATGTAATGGAATACTATTGCGCTGTAAGAAACGAAGAGCAGATGGACTTCATATCTTCCTGGAGAGGCTTATACGAACTGATGCTGAGTGAGAAGAACAGAACCAGGAAAAATTTGTACACCATTACAGACACAACATATGTGTGACGACCAACTTTGATAGATCGGACTCTTCTCAGAAATACAGGGCTACAAGTAAACTCCAAAAGACTCATGATGGAGAGAGAT
>NW_027185809.1:39173494-39218029 GCF_028583685.1 Petaurus breviceps papuanus
GGGGGGGGGGGGGGGGGGGGGGGGGGGGGGGGGGGGGGCAGGGAGGGCAGGAACGGAAAGGAGGGAGAGAAAGTTTGAAACTCAAAGAACTGGGGAACTGAATCTTGTAAACTCAAAGTAAACGAACAAATTAATAAAGACAAAAAAAAGACCCATCCAGTCTTACAGGGAGTCAAGAAAGCATGCCTTTTTCATTTCAGTCATTCTGCAGTTGAACCAGAAATAAAACACAGTACTGTTCTAAAGAATGCCTATATTTGTCTGTGGTTGTCTAAGATGTTTGCCTCCAGGTATCTGCCTGTAGAAAGCCATTTGAAGTTATCACAAAGGTAAGAAATAAAGAAATGCTTGAGAATAACAGTACCAGGACCTCATTTTCTATTTTCTTTTAGGCAAGGAATGATAGATGTCCCCTCCACCCCCATTTTCCCTATATCTGCCCAACATTTATTGAAGCATACTATATGTAGAGCACTGGGGCAATACAAAGATTCGGTAAGACATTGCTCTTGTCTTCCTGGAACTTATGATTTAAATAGTATTTAAATAGTTAAATAACCATAGTGGGGGGGGGAGAGAGGGAATTGCATTTTTTTTTAAGGCACTTACTCTGGGGATAGAAAGAAATAGCAAAAACAGACCTTGCCCTCAGGAAACTTACATTCTAATAGGGATAGGAGGGGAAAACACACCTAAATCAGGAAATACAGCATAAATACCGAGTAGCTGGAAGGTAACCTTAGACTACACAGCACTAGCTTCTGGGTGGGACCAGGAATAATCTTCTGATAGAGGTGGTGCTTGAGCTAAGTCCTTATACTACAGGAGAAATACAGTGAAAACTAGTAAAAACAAAGCATAGTGAGGTCTAAATAAGAATATTCCATGTAATTGTGGCATTTGAATTAGGAATTCAACAGTGTTGAGAGAAGCCATTTCAGGTACCAACAACACTAAATCAAATGCAAAGAGGCTGAATCTCAGGGTCTGTTTGCTTGGCCAATAGTCATTCAGATTGTTTGAAGTATAGATTGTATGGAGGGGAGTTATATACAATAATGCTAGAAAAATTACGTGTCTGTGGCATGGACTGTGGATACCATGCAAAGAAAGGTAAACTTTATTCTATGGACAAAAAGATGAAAATTTTTGAGCAAAGTAGTGATATGATCATATCTTTGTAAAAAATGAAATTGGTCTGTATGAAGGATAGATTGGAGGGAGGGAGTGTAGGTGGAAAGGCCTATTGGCAGAGTATTGCAATTGACCAAAGGATAGAAATAAAGGCCTGATAATGGCAGATTATTGGCAGTGGAAACCTAGTGTAGGGGGGGAAAAGGGAGAGATGTAGTGGAGGTGGATTTGCATGAATCATGAATCGATTTCTGTACCCACTTCTGTGCAATTTGATTCTCCATTCTTACCACCTTGAGCTCTCTGCCTTTAATGAGGCAACCTGGTGTAGTGGAAAGATCATTGGACTTGAGTTTTGGTTGTGATGCTTCCTAGCTGGACAGCCACAGGCACATCATTTAACTGCCCTTAGGCTCAAGTTCCTGATGTATAAAATGAGAGACTTGGATTAGATGACCCAAAAAGTTCCTTCTGGCTCCAAGTTCTATGATCCTATGATCTCTCTCTTTTGAACAAAGCATAGGGCAAAAAGCTCTCAATTTGTTATTATTTGACTTTATTTGGAATCTCAGCCCTATAGCCTATTACCTTTGTAACTTTGAGCCAGTTCCTTAATGTCTGTAAGCTACAGTTTTTTTTTTTCATGTGTACTATTTTCATCTGTACTACTATCTGTACTCAACTTAGTGTCCAGCTGTTTCAGTCCTGTCTGACTCTTTGGAAAACTCATTTTGGATTTTTTTTTTTTTTTTGCAAAGATAGTGGAGAGATTTGCTATTTCCTTCTCCAGCTCCTTTTTTTGCTATTTTCTTCTTAAGCTCTTTCTACAGATGAGGAAACTGAGGCAAGCAGGGTAATTGTCTAAGGACAGATTTGAACTCAGGTCCTCCTGACTCCAAGCTCTGTACTCTAGCTTCTGACCCACCTAGCTCTCCTTCTGACTCTAGCTCACCTGCAAGTTACCTTCCAGTTCTGGATTTTTTAATTTATGATTCTAAATCTGATTTTCCAGCTCCATGGTGGCAGGAACCATGTTTCTTCTTGCTAGTACCACACTAACATGTTTTTCCTTGTACTTAGAGATTCAATAAATATTTGAGAATGAAGCAATCTTTTTTCTTTTAAGTTTCAAATCCTTAGCAGTTTTTACTAGGTAGTTTATTTTTCTTTCGCCAATATAAAAAATTCATTCAGCATGATTTTCCTTAGACTATCTAGGTGTATGAGCTGTTGCCACTATCAGGAAGCCATGTACCATTCTCCACTGAGGAGAATTGGTTTTTATTCTGAAGGTTTCGCATGTTTTGATGAAGGATGTATATATCAGAAACTGAGACTAAACACAGGCCATTGAGACACCACAATCAAAGCCTGTAGCCTGATGGAAAGGAGAAAAAAATAATAGCTGGGTTTTTGTTTTTAGTGTCTTTATCTCATTTGATCATCCTATAATCCAATGGGGCAGTTAAAAGGCACAGTGGATAGAGTGCTGGGTCTAGAGTCAGGAAGACATAAATTCAGATCTTGCCTCAGACACTTACTAGCAGTATGACCCTATGCAAGTCACTTAACCCTGTTGACCTCAGGGTTAAACTGAGGTCAGTTTCCTTGACTGTAAAAAAGCTGGAGAAGAAAATGACAAAACACTCCAGTAAAACCCCCAAATGGAGTCATGAAGAATTGGATATAACTGAAACAACTAAACAATAAATAATCCTATGAGGTAGATGCTTTAACTTGCAGACTGGGAAGAGTGTGGAGTGAGGGTATAGAAAGGAAGTGGGCTGTCATGGGCACTCTGCAACTGACATTCTGTGTGAGTGGCCTTAGGGTCCTAAGAAGTAGGGTCACACAGCTAGTACATGTCAAAGGCAAGACTTGAAGCTGGGTGTTCTAAGTCCAAGGCAGGCTGTGGTAATCCAATTTACTAATGAAAAAACTAAGCCTTGGTGAGGTAAAGTGAGTTAGCTAGGGTCACTTAGCTAACAAGTCACTTGAGTTCATGTTTGTGTGTTACACATATGCACTTGAAATACTACTCGCAAGTCTGTGTTTCTTCAGCAAAGAAGAATTTACTGAGGTTTTCAAGTGTATGGGGGAGGTGGAATTGTTGCTTTTTGGGCAGATGATGAAAAATTCCCTGGGAGTTTAGACATTTACAAAGCATCGAAATATTTTCTCTTTATCAGGTATTCCATTTCTTGAGTCCAAAAAAGTTTTAATTTATCTTAGCAAGCTTTTGTGTCTCTGCAAAATGAGTTTAATTTTGGAAGGGATAATATGTGTAGGATCATAGATTTATAGTTGAAAGGTCACGTGCAATAGTTTAACCTCTTCATTGTACAGACGAGGAAGCTGAAGCCTTCAGAGTTTTAATGACTTGTGAGAAGATTAAAATTGATCCTGTACCATTTTAAAAAATTGTTCCTATTTACAAGTAATTGATATTGTATTGTAATTGCTTTTGTCCTGTAACTGCTTGAGTCATGGTTCTTTGTCTCTGAATTTAGTTCACAGTTCAGCTGGCCTGTAATGGGTTAAGTTTAAAAATCTGCCTCTCTAACTCAAAGAATTTTTCTAACCTTGGGGAATGTGTGACAAAGCAAGGGAGTTTGGGCCTGATATCTTTAATCCACCAAGCTATCTTTCAAGGGTGCCTGTTTGTGGTTCAAAAGTCTGGGCCACTGTCTCACACCTGGACTCAGGAAAAAGCACTTCTAAGTTTCATGAGTAAAGAAGGGGAGGACATTGCTAGCCCCCATTATCAATCTTCCAACCAGTTATATTGTTCCGTGCACCTCAGCTTTGTAACTAATCATGTTGCTTTTAATTCCACGATGTCATCTTCCTGTTCAGTTCTTTATTCTGTATTCCCCAAACCCTACAGAAGGGTAGGTCCCTTTGCTCGGGGTCTTTGGCATTAAGAGAAGAGATCTATTGACTCATTTATTGATAGGTACCATGCCCCTGCTAATAAATGTTATTTTGTGCGAAGATCTGCCTCAGTTTACCCTTTTGTTAAAATTAAATTATGGCATTTGTTTAAGGTCACTCAGGCAGTTAGTAGTAAAAGTGGGATAATTGACCCATTGATTCCTCACACATTTTATGCCAGGGACTTAGGGGAATATTTTCCCTTTCTTTATTCCCTACAGCTGGTATATATTTTTCACTCCATTTTTAAATACTATTTCTTCCTTAATACTGTCATTTCACCTATATCTCTGAATGTCTAAACCATTTATTTTCCCCTTATCCCCCACCCCATATTTACTATTCATGCTACATCATTTGTATCTATCATTTTCTGCTTGCTCACACTTCTTTTCCTTGTATTTTTAAACTTACCTAGGGAGACAACAGGTAAACACACGGAAAGCTTAACAATATAAGGAATAGAAAAGTCACAAGGTCGAAAGTGATAGGAACCAAAAAGGTGGAATAGATAAGAAAGACCATAGGAAATCAGAGGACAGTTAAAATGTAGGCTCCTTGAGAACAAGAAATCTATTTCATATTTCGGTAATCTCCATAGTACCTGATACAGGACCTTCTTAAGTACATAGCATATGCTTAAAATATTTGTTGACCAATTGCAGAAATACCAAGGCTCCCCAGTGAAGTAGAATGTAAATTACATTATTGATTTCATTAGTGGAAGATTAGAGTAGTAAAGTTGCTACAAAAAATGCATAGTTTAGCTTGCCCACCTTCTTGGGCCCACTATACTATATATATTTTGTATTCGGTCACAATTCTTGACTGAAGGCATCCAGAAGTAAAAAGGGAAAGTCTGAGCAACAAAAAGTTTTGCTAACAGTCCTGCATCCTCTAGAGGCCAAAGGTTAAACTTGCATTTCACAGGGAATGAATGGCTCATGGAACTGGTAATGGGATGTAAAGCTGTTCACCTCTGGGTTGGCGATTTGAATCCTGGCCAAGGGGAGAAACGGTGGTCTCAGTGTATCGGTAATGGAGCATTGAGTCTTTCACCTTTGGGTTGATAGATCGAATTCAGCACAATTCACTAGGGCCTGTCTACCATTATTGTGATGGCTGCTGAGTAGACTATAGGAAACAAGTTAATGACCCTAGCCCAGTTGTTGAGAGAGAGAATATTGGTATATTATAAAATCACCGTCCAAAAACAGATGCTTCAGCCCAAAGTGAACATGAAGCAAATGGATCACAGATATAGGATTTCTAGCAACCCTTAGTGGTACTTCCTGGCAGATGAAGGGCAAGATGCATTCATGCTAGGTCATTTAACAAGCTCTTGACTGAAGACCCATTGTGCAAAAGGCAGTCCTGGCTGTAGAAAAAAGAGAAAAGAAGAACAAGACTGCCCCTACCCACAATATAGCAAGGGCATATGTAAAACCTCAAGAATAGGCTCATAAGAGCCTATCATCTCAGCCTACATTAATACATTAATTTTTTGTTAATGTGGTTCGTTTTTACATTATGGACTTTTACAGATTTCCCCCATTCCCTGAAAAATCTCATGTAACAAAGAAAAGGAAGTCAATTAAGTAAAACTGAAAATACAGTGAACTCATCGGAAAGTTCATGAAACATCCTACATTTGTAGCACCCCACTTCTCTATTTAAAATTTTTTCAACTAAATTACCTATTTTCTCCCTTTCCTATTTCCAATGCTATTGGGGCAAAAATGGGAAAAAAAATTAATTCTTGTACAAATATGCATAGCCAAGCAAAACAAATGCCCTCACTGGCTATATATAAAAATATTATTATTTTGTACTCTAAATCTATCACTTTTCTGTCAGAAGATGGATAATATACTTTAGTATTGGTCCTCTGGAATTATGGATGGCCATTGTATTAAGCCTAGTTCTTACATCTTTCAAAGTTGTTTGTATTTATGGTACTACTGTCATTGTATACCTTATTCTGCTTCTACTCATTTAGTTCATCAGTTTATAAAATTTGTCTCTACAATTATTAATTTTTTTATAATACTGATGTTATAGTGTAAGTTTTTCCTTTGGCCCTGCTCATTTTATTCTTCATCACTTTATACAGGCTTCAAAATTGCTTTTACAATGTTGATGTTATTATTTAAAATATGATTTTACTTATTTCACTCTGTTTCAATCCATATGTCTTTCCATGTGTCTTTGAAATCATCTAGTATTTCATCACATTTCATATATCACAATTTATCCATGATTTCCTCAGTGGATGCACATCCCTTTAATTTCCAGTTATACCCCCCTCCAAAATAAAGAGAATGCAATTTCTAGAACAAAGGAGATGTAATAATCCCAGTCTATTTTGAATTCTTATGTCCAGTTCTGTCATACCTGACTCTTTATATGACCACATCTGAGGTTTTCTTGGCAAAGATGCTGGAATGGTTTGTTATTTCCTTCCAGCTCACTTTACAAGTGAGTTAACTGAGGCAAATAGGGTTAAGTGACCTGCCTGGGATCACATAGCTAGTAAGTGTCTAAGGTCAGATTTGAACTCAGGAAGATGAGTCTTTATGACTTCACGACCAGCACTCTATCCACTGTGCCTCCTAACTGCCCAGTCACCACAACAGAAATGTCATAATTCAATCAATCCAACCAGTCAACAATTTTTTTAAATCTCCCTGCTGTGTTCCAAGCTCTGTGCTAGTAGTACCTGATACCTAGATATGCCTGTGTATATATTTTGAATTCTACATATAGAGAGACAGGTAGATAGACAGACACAGACAGAGAAAGAGAGAGAACTGCGGTCTACAAAGTGCTTAAAACACAAACAGCACCACCTGAGAAAGGTGACTTGAGGTCTCTCCAACACCTGTATAAACAGTATAGGTGGTAAATGTTGGCAGTGACACAAAGCTTACTGGTTTGTGTATATAAGCTTCTGAATATAAAAGCAGAGGGGAAAACGACTTCCAAATATCCTATCAAAGAAGTACATGGATTTGGAAAGGAGAAGCATTCTATTGGTGCTAAAGTGGCGAGTGTGTTTCAAAAAGCCTTGGACCCTAATTAGATCGCTGTGCTTGGCAAGGTTTTCTCAGATTTCTTTGTTTCTTTTTGGTCATCGTTACCAATAGGATCCAGGAGTACATGAAGAGAACCTTGCATTCCTCTGCTCGTGTGGCCAGCTGGTTAATGCCCCAGCACCGTCGTCCCACACAGGGATGGAAGCCAGGAGGACGGCCACCCTGCTGTGCTTTTCTAATGGATGAATTTCTCTTGTTGGGGTGGGGGGTGCTGTCTAAGCTATTATCGTGAGTTGGGGGTAAGTCAGAATTATTCCCTTGAGTTGACAAGAAAAACCATCAAAGTTTCAATCAGTAAAACACAGATATAATCCGTACTCTGATAGGAGAGAATGTTGCAATTGCAATATCCAACACAAAAGGAGCTCATAAAATATCATGGTCATGATATTCCAAACTGCAACACTATCTCACAACACACACTCACGTGCATGCACACGCACACACACACACACACACACACACACACACAGAGTGGAAGCCATAGGCAAGGCGTTTACAGCTGAAATATAGAGGTGGCTGGCCATTTTGTTTAAGATAACGAGGATTAGAAAAGCGAGATTCCATCTTAGCCTGTTCATATCAAGATGCTGACAAAATAGAGTCCGCTAGAAGGTGTACCCAGAGAGCTCTAGTTCATTCATCACAGCTTCTGTATTTGTTTGTAGATGCAGTTGAAGGCCCAGATTGCCTGACAGAATCATGGGCCTGCCATACCCTTTGTAGTCCTGGTGAGAGAATGAAGCGAGTTGACTTTTAGGTGCCATCACCCCTTGACATGTGTATTCTTGCTACCATGGGGGCCATCTTCAGTCATCCTGATCTATATCTTGCCACTGGACCCAGATGGCTACAGAGGAGAAAGTGAGGCTGGTGACTTTGCACAGCCCTGCCTCACTTAAATCCAATTCACTTACAAGTCATGGCTTCACCTTCCTGATGTCATGGTCCTCTTTGAGAATGAAGGACAAACAACATTTGCTCCCACAGAACTATGTGCATTTTTGGAAGGAGAAACTTCAAGCTATTAGCATTTTAATAACTGCAGCATATGAGCCAAAAGGAACACATGGTACTGAGCAGGGGGAGAAAAGAAGGTGCTGAGATGCTGAAGAAGAGAACGTGGAATATATATATATATATATATATATATATTGGAAAGTAGAGGGATAAGGAGTAGAAAGAATGTTAATGAGTCAGCAGGGAATTTTATTCATTGTCCTTGATCCTGAGTCATTTCCTTGTTCTTACAAAGGACACAAATACTCAAGGAGGAAAAAAAAAAGGTGCAAACTCTTGGCCAACTAGAATATTATTTTCTCTTTCTGTTATCCTGTTCATTTGCTGTTTTTGTAAGTCATGCTGATACATCTGGGTGTCATTTCTCTGTTTCTCATCCTGGCTCCCTCCTACTGACCATCCACTTCTCTTTTCTCTTTTCTCTGACTTTTCTCCTGGAAGAAAAAAAAATAGAATTCCCTCTATTTCATGTCAAACTATACCAATGATACATTTCTTTCAGCATCAGGCAATCGGATGCAACTTTATGTTTTATAAGCTGAAAACATTCTAGTACTTAGGCTTTCATGCATTCCTTTGTAGGGGAGAGGGCCTGGCTTTTGGTGAACAGAGTTATAGCAAAAGCTATCATGACTATTGTGGCTAATGCTAACTATGAACATTTCTTAATTAGACAGCCTAGACTCTTAAAAGGTTATGATGTGCTCCAGCTTGATTTCCTTCTTCACTTGAGTGTTTTCTTAAATAGAAAGGTCCATCCTCCTTACAGGGGTCGGTTACCAGTATTCGCTGTGACCTCATTGAAGACCATGCTGTCCTTGTCCCTTTTAATGCCTGGGGCTGTGTCAAAGTAAAATTTTTCTGAGTAACTCAATTTTCCTTGGACAAGATCCGGAATGAGTCTGACATATACGTACTCCCACAGTCTAGTGTGTCATATCCTAACATGACTTAGAAACAGTAATGCGTTCTCATTTTATCTAGTAGAGTATTCTGGTACCTAGAGTAAGAGATAAAAAAACCATAGGGAATGGACTCCCTATGGACTCTGCAACTTAACTCTTGTTTAAGTTAATAAAGTTACTTTGGCTTCTTCCTTTCTGTTTTTCCTTTCTGTTTTGCTGTGGCCAGAATGAGAAAGTCACCAACAAGCTTTATGTACTCAGGAATAAAAGACCCAGAATTTCTCTTATCCTCATCCATCACTTAAGAATCATCCAGGTGGGGAGGCTAGGTGGCACAATGAGTAGAGCACTGGCCCTGGAGTCAGGAGAACCTGGGTTCAGATCTGGTCACAGACACTTCACACATACACACACACACACACACACACACACACAAAACTAGCCGTGTGACCTTGGGCAAGTCATTTAACCCCAATTGTCCTCCCCTACCCCCTCTAAAAAGCCAAAAAAAAAAAAAAAGAATCAGCTAGGTGGTATTTGAATGTATTTCAATTTCAATCTTTGTGTGTTTCTTCACCTATGCATGTCATTGTAGTAACCTAGGCAGTTTTGTCTAATGAGCCCAAATATCAAGGAGCTCTCAGCTCTGAAATATTAGATCTAAATCTATGAGTAATCTGGGAAAAGGGGGAAGTTTAGATTAGGATTTCTACTGTGTGAAATAACTCACTATATAATACAAGTTGGATATTGGCTTGATATCCTTATTATTCACGGTGTGTCCATTCAAGGACTGTTTTGTTTTTTCTTAGTATATTCAGTTGTTTGAATAATAAGAATAAAAGACATCTAGATGGAATTGTGGACAGAACTGAATCAGGAGCCAAGAAGAGCTGAGTTTAAATCCAGACTCAGAAACTAGCTATGTGACCTCTGTCTCATTTTTCTCATCTGTCAAGTGGGAATAATAATAGTCTCTCAGGTGAGAAAAAATGAAATAATAGTTATAGAATTTTCCAAACCTTAAAATGTCAGCTATTATTATTCTTTGAAAGGTGAATAAGCAGAAGAGATCCTCCTTCCCTTAAAAGATTTTTGTGGTTCTATGATCTGAGAAACATCTTCCTGCACATCCACCCTTGTTTTATTAGGAAATCTATGTGGTCTACATATTCTAATTCTGTGGAAGGAAGCCCACTGTTGCAACCCATTCAAAAAACTGAATTGGTTCTTTGTGGAGTCCAATAACTAGAAAGAAAGTAAAACTAGTGTTGAAAGAACAAGAAAAGATAACAAGATTATTCTAGTTAACTTAGAATCACGTCATCTAGGGAGCATCTGCTAATCTTCCTTAGGCTAGAATATTCATAATGTGATACTGTATTAAGGATTCAAGTAATTGGTCAGAAGGAAAGAAACTCATATAATCACACAATGTTATAGTTGAATAGACCTTAGAGATCATCTTGCAAAACCCAATCATCATATAGCTTAGACTGAAATCCAAAGAAATAGAGATTTATCAAAGCCATACAGCCAATGGAAGGGCCAGGACCAGCTGAAACTCAGGTCTCCTGACTCCCATTTACTGGTGAACTAGAGCCAACTCAAACAGACTCTAGAGGGCAAGTTGTTAAATTCTCATGAGCATTTACACTTATGAAATTGGCAAACCTTACAGATCAAGGCTCGATTTATTTTTATATTGATTGTTTAACTTAAAGTGATAGAGAAAATTGTAATAATGCAAATTAAACCCAAGTGTATCATGAGTGTATACACACACACACACACACACACACACACACACATATTTCCCCCAGAGACCTGGCTGTCACACATTTACTAGCATATACCTGCTCCTAGTCCAGTGTTCCTTCAGATGTACCATATTCCATACAAAATTATTTGCATAAAAATACGAAGACATCTTAATTTCTAACATTGTGAATATCTGTAGATATGAGGCACACAAACAAAAACTCTTTGTGGTTCCTTTAACATTTTTTTAAAGATTTTAAAGGTGACCTGAAACCAAAAAAGTTGAGAATTGCCAATATAGAGTATAATGAGATAAATGACTAGATGAGATACAAACAGATATTCTATTTGAGATTCTGAAAGATGGGAGAGAAAACTTTTAGCTGGGAATATCAGGGAAAGTTTTAAGAGTGACGTTTACATCAAACCAACATATATTTGGCATTGTTGTAGAGCGCTTTGCTGTGTGCTAGAAGAAAGTTAAAATTCAGACAAAACCAGTTCGTCCACGTTATGGAGCTTACAATCTAGTGGGGGATAAGTTAAATCAAGATTATTTTAATGTATGTTGTTTCCTTTGGGAAGTTAGGAAGACAAATAGTGAAATTAGGAAATTTTGCATGGGATAATAGGGAAAAACAAACAACAACCACAAACCCCAAACACCTGCTTTGGAGCCGGAGCACTTGGCTTAAACTTCAACTTTCCTTCTTACGACTTGTGTGACCCTCAGCAAGTTAACATTGCTGGACCTCCGGTTCCTTATCAATGAAGTGAGAGAACAAAACCAGTTTGAGCTCTAAGCTTTTCCTTCCCGTTCCAAGTCCTATGTTTTATGACTCCTCAGAGGATGTAGAATTGGATTTTTACGTATTCCAGGGAAACTTTAGAATATTACAAACTGTGTTCATTAATTCCAGGTGCCATAATGTTGCCACAAAATTGCATCTTTTCAGGTCTAATTGCTAAGATTTTCAGGTGGTTCATCAAAGCTGCAGCTGAGATTTGGAGGCACAAACAGAGCATTTATTGGTAGTGCTCAGGCTGTGTTGGGTTTCAGTCAGCACTGCCCCACCAAATGTCACTTGGATCCTGCCAGCTAAGCTGTTGGCCTTGCTACAGAAATGGCCTTTCAAACTTTTTCCTCCCATCAACAGACTTTAGTAGTTATGACAGGTTGAAATCTTTATACATGAAAATTACCTGGAAATATAATCTGAGCAATTAATGGTTAGGTTTACATGGGTTTACATAAAACTAGAATTATAGGTTTAGAGATGACTTTGATGGTCATCTAATCCAAAATCCTCATTTTAAATATGAAGAAGCTGAGGACCAGAGAGGTTAACTCACTTTCACAAAGTCACAGGTCATTAAGTCAAAGAGGCAGAATTTGAACCTGTCATTTCAATTCTAATCTAGTGTTCTTTTCACTATTCCATACACCATCTTAGACCAATCTTCTGGTGAGATGGTCTTGCATTTTAATTCCTTTCTGCAGCTGTTAATTCTTGTTCAGAACCATCCTTCTGTTCCAGCTCAGAACCTTGGCTGCCTTAGGTTTTTCCTAGTGCAACAAGCATTGGATTATACAAAGTACTAGGTTTTTTAGAGGCAAAGACAAAAAAGCAACACATTGTCCCTGCCCTCTAGGTGGTTACTATTTCTTTGTGGGAAACAAGACCAAAGCAGAATATAAAGTTTTTACATAGTTATTTCATTAGGTCTGGAGAGATCAGGAAAGTCTTAGAGGAGGAAGTGGAATCTGAATTGTGCTTTCTTTAAAGGAAGAAACGGAAGGATTCAAGGAGACAGAACTGAGGAGGGAGTGTATTCCAGCCACAAAGGACAGCCTAGACTAAGGAGTTGGGGGGCGGGGAGGAGAGATATGGAATGATATGTATAGGAACTCTATCTCTATTTGCCTCTATCTCTATCTCTCTTCCCTATTTAAAAAACAAACAAAAAAGGATGTGTGTATATGTGTGCATTTTTATTCAGAATTAATTTATTCACTCAACAAGCACTAATCTTTATTTTTTTTAAATTAACATTTATTTTATTATTTTTACCTTTTCCTACTCTCCCATTATGAAGGGAGAAAAATACTTGTAACAAAGAGACATAGTAAAAAAAAAATCCTACATTAGTCACATCAAGAACTATATATCTCATTCAGCAATTTGAGTCCATCACCAGGCTGTCAGGGGGTGGGTAGCATTCTTTAGCATCAGTTCTCTTGAATCATGGTCTACATACTCTTTTTAAATGTTTGTTTTTGTTTTTTTTTTTGTACAAGGTGCTATGTTTGGAATTGAAGATAATAATAACAATTGTTGTTATATTGATATATTATGTCATTATTTTATATAAGCTTTATTGGCTTATGTTAGATTATTATATAAACTAGTATTTATATAACACTTTAAGGTTTACTCATTTAACCCTCACAACCACCCTGGAAAGTAAGTGCCATCATTATCCCCATTTTACAGAAGAGAACAGTGAGGCAGATACCATTAACATGACTTACCCATGGTCATACAGCTAAATGTCTGAGACTGCATTTGAATTCAGATATTCCTTATTCCAGGTCAAGTGATCTATCTACTTGTGTCACCTAACTGCCTCATAGGGACTAGGAAGTAATCTGACTCTCAAAGTACTTATAATCTAGTGGGAATAAGTGGGAAATGCATGTGCACTTAACTGTGATGATAGGAAACATGAGATTTAGTACACAGAAGAGTAAGTTAAATGTGTAGGAAAGGCCCTGGCATGGTGCAATGAAAGATTTGAAGGGCTTGAGGGAATGAGGGTGAGTTAAGGCATGGGCAAGGAAGAAGGAAAATCCTTATGAAGATTTCCTGGCAGCTGAGCTAGACCTTATAGGAAAAGAGGAAATTTAGCAGAGAGAGAAAAGGACCAGGGCTGGAGGTGCACAGTCCCAGGATGAGGTTCTGCATGAGCAAAGGCTCAAAGATGGGAAAGGGCAGTATGAAAGGGCAGAGAGAAGAGCCATCCAGTTTGGCTGAAACATAGAGTTAGGAACAGATAAGGGCAAGAAAATAGGTTTAAACTATATTATGGAGGGCCTGGAATGCCAGAATCAAGGATTTTACATTCAGGGTCTATGTATTTTTAAAACTGGGGTAATTGAACCATAATGAGAGTGATTAGCTTGCCCAGAGTGCATAGCAAAGAAGATGTTCAATTTATATTCAGAATTCTCAGCTCAGAGTTAGAACCCAGTAACATTGTGGATTAAAATAACAACAGTAAGCACCTCATGTTTAAAGAATTCTTTACACACACACACACACACACACACACACACACACACACACACTTTCAGTAACCCCTTGAAGGTAGGAATGCATGTATTATTATTCCTGTTTTACATATAAGAAAACTGAGGTTCAGAGCAACATCCTGAATTGAAATTCTTCACAGACATTTCAAACTCATCATTGCAAAACAGAACTCATTATCTTTCTCACCCAAAATGATTATCTTCTTGTGAACTTCTCTGTTACTGTCAAGGGGACATAAAGGTGAGAGTAGATAGTGTGTTGGATCTGGAGTCAGGAAGACTCATCTTCCTGAGTTCAAATCCAGCCTCAGACATGTACTAGTTGTGTGACCCTGGGCAAGTCACTTAACCTTATTGGTTTCCATTTCCTCATCTGTAAAATGAGCTGGAGAAGGAAACCACTTCAACATCTTTGCCAAGAAAACCTCATGAGGTCACAGAGAGTAAAAAATAACTGAAGGACAGCATTACCGTAAAGGGTGCTACTATGGTCACGATCACACAGGTTTTATAGTCTCCACAATAGCTAATACTTGTTCAAATTTTGTCATTTTAACTTTTACATGCCTCATACATGTCCCCTTCTTTCTAGTAACACAGCAACCACCGTAGTTCATTCCCTCATCACCTCTTGCAAAGGCTATTATAACAGCTTTCTCACTGGATGCATTTCCTTAGGTTGTTTCCCATTCTAATGCATTCCCCTCTTTGCTACCAGTGTCCTTCCTCAAACAGAGGCCTGCCCAAATCACAGAAGTTCTATATTACCTCAAGTATCACATATGAAGTCCTCCTTTTGTCATTTAAAACAATTTCTAACATGGCCTCTTCCTCCCTCACCTGTTTTTGTACATTTTATTACTGTCTCTGTACTTTATGATGCAGTTAAACAGGCAGACTTACTATGCCTTTCCATTTCCAGATTCCATGCCTTTTCATTGGCTGTCCTCATCCCTGTAATTCTCTCCCTCTTCACTTCTGCCTCTTGATTTCCCTTCCTCCAAGACTCAGCTTAAATCTTACTTTCTGCAGAATGACTCTCCTACGCCATCCTACCCTCCTGTATTATTTCCCGTACGCTCTGCATGTATCTTACACAAACTTAGCTATTGTTCCTTCCATGTGACGAGAGAGATTATTGTTTTAACCTTTCTTTTTGTCCTTAGCTTTTTTTCATACTGTCTTAGTTTCCCAAAGTGGGTGATGCTGCCCCTGGGGACTCCGGAATGATCCAGGGTGTTGGTAGTGGCCGTAGGTGCAGTCAGGAGGTGTTGAATAACAATCAAGGGGTGATGGAAGCATAAGGAAAGAAGAGAAGAGAAGCAAATTTTGGAAAATTGGTCATATGTGTTTTATCTGTTGTGTAACAGAATTAAAGGCATAATAATTGCATTATTTTCCAAATAGGTCTTAATATGCAAGTGTTGGCAGGTGAGTCTGTCGCACATTGTTGGGAAGTCCAGCATGCATGGGCAAGAATATGTGTATGTGGGGCGGCCAGGTAGCACAGCAAGTAAGAGCACCGGCTCCAGTGTTGAGAAGACCTGGAGATCGAATCCCGGGCTCAGACACTTAGCACCCACCCAGAAACACCTGGCCGTGTAACCTTGAGCAAGTTACTGAACCCCAATTGCTTAGGGGTGGCCAGGTAGCTCAGCGAGTAAGAGCACTGGCTCCAGTGTCGGGATGACCTGGATCAAATCCGGGCTCAGATACTCAGCACCACACCCAGAAATAACTGGCCGTGTAACCTTGAGCAAGTTACTTAACCCCTATTGCTTTAAAAAAAAAAGAATATGTGTATGTAATGATTTGTTTACAATACGATAGTATATAATTACATGATGCAGTACTGTGTTATCAAAATTTCAGTGTAGGAAAAAACTCACAAATTTACAATAAATTATTGAATTTAAGATGTCTTTTTAAATATTTTATATTTTTTAAATGACACAAGTTAAAAAAAAACATTAAAGTGTTAAAGAAAGCAGATTTCCATGGGAGGGCTGAGTAATTTTTTTTTTAAGGGGACAGCAAGTCAAATAAGTTTTGGAACCTCTGGACTCTAGAATGTATTTCTTAATAAATACTTGTCCTTGAGCCAATCAGATCTGAACCTGTGATTTCATCTGTGTGAGAAATTCCCTTTGTGAAAATTCCCTCCACCAAGGCAGATCAGCAACTATAAATTAGAATTTAGAGTGTAGAGCACTGAAAGTTTAAGTTACTTGCCCTTGGTCACACAACTAGTAAGTGTCTAAGGCAAGATTTGAACTCAGATCTTCCTGAATTTAAATACACTATTCTATGTAGCTGCTTCAATCCTTCCTGCTTTGCAAAGGGGTCACTAGTAGTTGGTACATTTCAAAGCATGATGGGTACTAGAATTTTTGATTTGGGAATTTCTTTCTATATTTGCTTTACTTCCTAATCTGGTTCAAGGCTTTGGTTATGGCCAAGTCTAATAGGCTCCCTTTTGAATGATCTCTCTTCCACGATATAAGTCTCTAACATGAAAGGACCAAATCCATTGTGTGGGAAGTTGAGGTGTTAAAGGATTGCATGATATCATATTTGTAATGTGTTAGTGCAAATCGCCCTTGTATGTGATAGGATGCATGATTCCATTTCTGTCAGCTGCTGTTCTCTAAAGCAGTCTAATAGGGTATTACATTTTCCCTTGGGGCCCTTTGGAATTGGATGAAGATTTTTTTCAGAAGGATCTTTTCCTCCCCTGAGGATTTCACTTGTTCCTGCTTATTCTTATTCCCTCAGCCTGTCCCCTGCTTGGTGTGAGCAGCACCTCCTGGGTCACATCCACAGGAATCAGTTGTAATATCAAGAATAGAAAATCAGGACATTAGGCATGGGACTAATCCTGTGAAGTCCATGGATCCATAAATATTCATTATTGATGAAGCCTTACTGGAGGTTTAAAAACAACTGTTTCTCCACTCTCCTAACTTCCTTTACTAAATACACTTGACAATTCTTTTGTCATGTTTTCTGATTTACTGCTTGGGTTTCTTTTCAATATAATGGAAGATCACAGATTCAATCGATTTCCTCCATCATGACTTTAGTGGTGATGGGTGGTGGAGTTGCAATTTATGGCCAGATCCTTCCCTAGCTTTACTTCACTTGTCTTGGAGAGGCTTATACTAGAAAATAAAGGTTGGAGAGATTATAACTATAAAGTTGTGAGCATGGATGGGCTTTGCAAAGTCGTTTTCAGGAATCGTTTTGTCTGGCTGGTAAGATGTCCATATTTCCCTGGTCCAGCAGATCTTCCATCTTCCACCTCAGCTCTTCTTATTTCTCACCATGTTACTAGATTAGGATAATTCTAAACATCTTTAAAGCAAATTTATCTGGAGTTTAAAACAATGATTCCTCTTAGAAAAAAATAAATTTGATGCTGCTGCTAATGAAAAGGATAATCATTATGATAGTAATAACACCATCAACAACTGACATTTGTATGGTACTTTTTACTTTGCAAAGTACTTTCTATCTTACTTCCCTCTGGGTCCTCTCAGATCCAGGGACACTTGCCTCCTTGCTTTTCCTCAAACAAGACATTTCATCTTTCAATTCCAGGTATTTTCACTGGCTGTCCCCTATTCTAGGAACTCTTTCTCTCCTAATCTCTACCTCATTCCTTTCTTCAAGTCCTAGCCAAAATCCCTCCTTCAGTAAGAAGACATTCTCAATCGTCTGTAAAACTAGCACCTCCTCTCCATTATCAGTCATTTATTATGTCTACAATTTTTTGTGTACAATTTGCATATTGTCTCCCCTTTTAGACTGAGCTCTTTGAGAGATAGCAGAGAGTAATTTTTTTCCCCTTTCTCTGAATCCTCAATGTTTATCACAGTGTTTGTCACATCATAAACGATGATTGATTTGACCCTAAACACATTATCTAATTTCGAATTTCCCAAAGGCCCTGTGAGGTAGGTAGGTCTGTTATTATTGTCCCCATTTTGAACATGAGTGTGATATATAAAAAGTTCAAGAGATACAGTTTCTGAGTAATTAATCATTTGAGTAATCATGCTAGCAATAACGAATACAAGGGGACAGTGGCACTCTCAAATACCAAAGATCCCCTCATGGAACCCACTCAATTCTCATATGCCCTTTAAGACTAGGTGTTTCTGAGGGTGGCAGTCAACTCTAATTGGTTAACAAGTAATGAATATTAAATAATGAATATTATATTGAGAGGTGGGCTTTTTCTAATGAGGGTGGGGGGTGACTCTCATTACTCCGTCTTGTTCAAAGAGACTTATCTATTATCCAGACTACACTACCTAGGACAATCTAGACAAAAGGGGATCCATCTCTGCTCAGACCTGGCTGAGTAGAACACAAAGGGCCAGAATTCACCTTAGATTAAATTCTCTGTAAGGTTCTCTAAATGTGTGGGGTCTCCCACCCTGGATGGAAAGGCATGTACTGAGGGTATTTGGGTAATCTCATCCATCAACAGGAAGCTTCAGAGACTGAACAACCTGCAGGCTTCTGAAAAAATCCTCATCCTAATTCAATAATTGATTATTAATATGAGAACAATAATCATTTCTCACATGAGGAAACAGAGGTTAAGTGAATTACCCAATATAACACATTAGGTGAGTCATGACGATTCTTTTAGACATTTCACTGAATTTCTTTTCCACCTTTGACTCATGGACAGGCAGAGTGTCTTTTCATAGTTGCCAAGGAGAACAAGGAAAGATTCAAAGTGAGACAGACGTACCATAAGTTTTCTCCTGTGCCTCATTATGAGCTGAAGCAGTGAAGTTTTGCCACCCATTACAATGTCAGTGCGGTCATCTGAAAAATAACAGAGAAGCTGCAGAAATAAAATCTTATTCCTGACAGTACAGAAACCACATCTGAGTCCTAGCACAGCCACATTTACCAACGAGGGAGGCAAAATGAGACATCTGGGTTAGGGTCTCTATTGACTTTGGCATATACTAGCAGGATTGCAATGATCTCTTCATAAGAATGATTGCAATTCCAAATGTGCTGTGTCTAAGATAAGGCCCAAGCATTTATTTATTTATTTTTCTGGCAGAGATTAAATCTCCCCCTTTCCTGCATCTATTATGGATCTCTCAAAAAAAAAATCTGCCTGATGATAGAGCTAGCTGATCATTCCAACTCATGGAACCAAGACATATTTTCTTTTGCTTTTGACAGAGAAACTGCCAAGTATTGCTGAGTGTTGGCTTAAAGATCTCATCTTTTCCTGTGAAATTGGTCTCTGATCATGATTAATTAGTGACCAAAATGAGCTGAATCTGCAAAAGTACTATCTATGGAAGAGAGACTACATGGATATTTCCCATTTTAATACTACCATCCATGTGGTCAGTTGGTGAGACAAGCTCTTGGGTTTCTTCACTCTTTATGATAATAAGACAGTTGTCCAGCTCCTCATAGTATCATGTTTCTAGAATTATTTGGTGAACGTGGCCTCACAAGGTTATTGTGAAGATTAAAATACTTGACATGCTTTATATGTCATTCACTATGTAAATGCTAGCCGTTATTATTACTAAGTGCTTAATAAATGCTTTCTTTATTCGTTCATTTACTCTTTGTCCTGAGATTACTTACTCTGTTTCTAAGTTTCATGAAATATAAAATAGAGAACCAGGGTTTTTTCTCTAGCCTGCTCAAATGGGTACTGAATGACCTTAAAGAGTTAATTTTGGGTAGCTGCCTTATGGCTCCTGGAATCAGAATGTTTTTTTATGGGTTATATGCCTGGATGTTGCAGATGGTTAATGAACTCATATTCCAGGTGAGAGAAATCTTTCTAGTTCTCTCAACAGTATACCTGGATAGAGAAATTTTCCCAACGGCAGACATAGTTACTGTCTTTATTCCTTTAGCGAACTAAAGTGACTAAATATTAATCCTCCAACACCCAAACCAATGCTTCTCCCCGGTAGCCACTTGATTGATGCTTCCTCTTGCTGCTGCTGTTGTTTTCCTATTTTACTAGTGTTTTGTCTTTTCACCTTGTTTGTTCTGTTTCAGTATAGGATCTACCATGCTAGTACCTAAGTAGGCAATTAGAAATGTAGGTTCTTCTGCCATTTTCCACCATGGGAGGCAGTATAGTGCAGTAGAGAGAATATTGAAATTAGAGTCATGGGACCTGGGGTTTAAATCTCGGCAGGCTACTTACCATGACTTATATGGTCTTGGGGAAATTGGTCTCAGTTTCCTCATCTGTAAAATAAGAGAGTTTGATTAGATGACTTCTGAGGTTCCGTCTAGTTTTAAATCCATGATCTTCTGATCTTAATTAGAGAGTTAGGAGTAAATATGTGTTCTTTTAAAAATTTTCCATCATAATTGGCAGAGTGGCACAGTAGATAACATGGCAGATTTTGTAGTCAGTTGGATGTGAATTCAAATGTCATCTCTGATATCTATTAGATGTGTGATGTTGGTGGGCAATTTACTTAAACTCTTAGAACCTTAGTTTCCTTATCTGTAAAATGAGGATAGTGATGTCTGCAATGTTTACCTCAGAGGATTGTAAAATTCAAATGATATAATAATAATTAATCAATAAGCATTAATTACACCCCTATTATGTGCCAGTGTCTAGGTAGGAAGGTACTATTCTACCTTCACTACAGTCTTTCTCAGGGTCCTTCTCACCATACTCTTTCAGAGACACAGAAACATAATACCAATCCGGCACAACATAGACACTTAATAGTTTCACTGATTGTCAGGTACTATGCTAGTTTGGATACTGAGATAAAAACAAATCTCTGCCCTCAAGGAGCTTACCTTCTATTAAGAGAGACAAGATGTACATAGATAAATATATATGAAATAAATGTAAGGTGAATTTCTTGGGGGAAGCCACAAGAACCTGGGAGTATCAGAAAAGACTTCAGGCAGAAGTTGGCACTTGTATTAGTAAAATCTTCAGGATTTTTAGTTACTCAAGGCAAATGTTAGGACATTCCTTAATATTACTAAATTCATGATGGGTACTGACCTCCTAGTTAGCAGTCATATTCCTTTCACCCACAGTATTCAGTATATGAAATATATTGAATCCTCTTTCTCTCTCTCTCCATATATATATATATACATAAATAATATATAATATGTGTATACATATATATATATATAGAGAGAGAATTCAATATATTATATTCCTATATACCTTTAGCCAATTATTATAACAAAACTGATTCTACCTTCACTACAGTCTTTCTCAGGGTCCTTCTCACCATACTCTTTCAGAGACACAGAAACATAATGCCAATTTATTGACTTCTAATTCCCAAGACTGAACAACAAAATTAAAAAAAAAATTCTGAAGAATTCTGTGATCTAGGAGAAACTCCTGTATTCTAGTTTACAAAGACCTTTCCAGGAATGACAAAAAGAGTAAGGTTATGGTTGAGTCTCACAGAGTAAAATGACAATGAGAATTAAAACTCATAGCTCCTGAATTTCCAGGAGTTGAAAAGATTGAAAGAGCATTTAATGTGGAATCAGAAAACCTGGTTACGAATCCTGCCTCTGCCCTTTCTTAGCAATGTGGCCTTGGGCAAATCACTTAACTTCTTCAGTCCTCAGTTTCCTCATCTGTAAAACAAAGAGGTTAGACCAAATGATGTCTGAGGTCTCTTCCAGCTCCCCATCTCTGATCCTAGTCTGTCATTCAGTAACTTGTCTGGGCTGCTAAGAAAATTGAGAAAGGGTTCAATTTTGTGAATTCATTCCAAGAGCAGATGATGGTGCTAGTTAGAGAAGGCCAATTATATCCCTATACTTCACATCTTATTATCCCAATGCTTACATGCAATCTGTCTCCACGTAGTTGCTAATTATCAGAGAAGGGGAGCAATAAGTGGTTTGGCAGTGGTTATTGTTTGTTCCACAGTCACTCTCTGGCAAGTAGATGATATGCTCATCACCAATAGTCATGGAATTAATATTCTGGGATCCACACGCTGGTTTTTTTTTCTTCTGCAATTAAAACAAATTCTTCGAGGAATTACTTGATGGTTCATTCACAGGTGCGGAGATGTTGATGGAGAGGGGAGTCTAGAATGACTTAGTTATTATGAAAACTCTTCCTATATAACCTCTGCATAAGCATATTGTAGTTATGTCTACTCTGAGTCTCACTAGTCTATTTGCTATAGGTATACAGACTGTATGAAGATAAGGTGCAAAAACTCAACTCCTCATCTCGCCAATCTCTCATAATTTTTCCTCTCTCTGGCTGTTTGTTCTATAATGTGGAAATTGGCCCAGAGTAACTTCCTTGATAGATTTCATAAATTAGGGATTTAACTGGGTTTCTAGTAAAGTAGTCATCAGTTGGGCATATACTCTTTTTAGGTAACAAGAATAGAAAAGAACTGGGGCACCTAGGTGGCAAGTGAGTAGAGTGCCGGCCTTGGAGTCAGAATGGCCTGAGTTCAAATGTGGCCTCAGACACTTCACACACACACACACACACACACACACACACACACACACACACACACTAGCTGTGTGACCTTGGGCAAGTTACTTAACCCCAACTGACCTCCAAAAAGCAAAAAAAAAAATGGAAAAGAACTTATAAGCAGACAAAAATCTAAGAAGTGCTATCTAGAATATTTATGGCAAGCAGCATGTTGAGTCTACCTGTTGGAATTCCTGGACTCTTAAAGCACTTCAAGTCCACACTTACCCAAGTATATCCTTGAAATGACATAGAAATAATTATCAGTGTGGTTGATTATTTAATACCTATTATATGCATACCATAATGTATCTTAGTATTACAGAGTCTGGTTTATTAAGACTAAATTTTAACATTAAGAAAATACTACAGATTGGATGAGTGGATTCAGTATCTTCACAACAGATGCTGTTATTCCTGCCCCCTTCCCAAATGAGTTTACTATAAGGTGTAATGATAACAGTGAGGACGGTATTTATATAAAGAAGAGTTCTGGTTCTATTTATAATGAATAGGTGACATTTATATTTCTAGAAATGGGTTCCTGCAGCATTGAATAAGCCATTACAGACAACGATGACAAAACTATATTCTAAGCATTTCCACTATGCCAAAGTACAACTCTTCACCTTCAATTACTGGGACTATTCGTAGGTTTCTAAGTACAAACTTACCTAGCCCGCTCTATCTAGCCAGTCTCAGACTAGATCATGTTTCATATCCCATCCCATCTACGAAAGCCATCTTGCCATATGTACAGCCACTGCAATCCAGATCCTTGGTCACTGAGAAAGTTAACCCACTCAGCTTTGAAACTTTGAGTGTCTATCTAGCATATGTGGTTACCTATACTATCCTTCTCTTTTTTTTTTTTCTGGGAACTGTATTCAAATCAATACTACTATTGCTTCTGAAAAGGGCATGTCATTTAAATGATAGGTGAATCAACTCACCATCCGTGTGATTCCCCAAGACCAAACTCCTTTTAAGTGCTTGCCTTTTCTCCAAATAGCATCTCTCCCTATTAGAAGGTGAGGTCCTGGAGAAAAGAGTTGTCTCACTCTTTCTGTTTTTATCCCTTGAACTTAGCAAAGTGCTTGACATATGACAAACATTTCCATGCATTTTTTAATCCATTCATTCATTTGCCTCAGTTGTTGTCAATGATCCCATCCCATTTTCAAAAGGGGTGACAAAAATGTTCTTATAATGGTGACCAGATAATGACTTTGTGGAATACTCATAATGAGAGTTTGTGTTCTATTCAAGTTAACACAAATATTTCTGTCTGCTCTTCTCCAAAATAACCAGTTTAAAAAAAAAAAACAACAACTGTGGATGCACTATCAAGTATACTCCATATATATTCAACCTGTAATGGAATTCTTATCTCTGTAAGAACATGCGGATGTGATGTCATTAACTCAGTCCATGCGGTGGAGAAAAAAAAAAGTTAACCTACCCTAATTATTTGTGGACATGTAGAAAAATGGTTGGTTTAATTTTTCACTTTTCAAATGATAGTCTTGGCATCACAGCAAGATTACATAAAAGAATGTCAGCTACAAGATTGGAAGTCTGAGAGGGTCTTCCAGGTTCCACAAGACTAAGGAATAGTTGCTTAATGTTCCTGAGAATTCTTAAACCAGTCTGTCACCCTGCTGGCTAGTGCATTCAATGCCTTACTGAACTGGTCAAGAGGTCTTCTAATAACCATGTATATTTCATAGGAAATATAATAATGAGTCAGAGATTGACATGGTTCTCTTCTGCAACAAGGAATTTTGAGTGACCCTAAATATAAAATAGCACCCCCTGATTATTCTATGAGATGCTGTCTTTAAAGGATGCTTACTTCTTTACTCTTCTTTCTAGAAGATGGCCTAGGTTCTTGTCATTTCTTGCTTAAACTATTGAATTAGCTTCTTAAACAGTCTCATTGTTTTAAGTTTCTCCCCATTCCAGTCCAGCCTCCATACAGGTACCAAAGTGACCATATTTTCTATTCTTCTGCCCAATAAATCCTAGTGACTGTTGCCTCGAGTTTTAAATGTAAAACACCTGTTTGCAATTGAGAGCGCTTTACACCTTGGTTCTAATCTCCCTTTCCAGTTTTCACCTCCTGACATAAAACATTCCATCTCCCATCTATGTACCTTTGCACTGGCACTAGTGTATCTGGAAAGCTCTCCCTTCTTACTGCCACCTCTTAGAATTCCTATTTTCCTTCAAAGCTTGGCTCATCTGCCACCTTCTGCATGTGAGACCTTTCTTCATCCCCCTTGCTGCTGGTGTCTTATCCCTGGAGCTGCTTGAATTAATTTTCTGTATGTTCTGTGTATGTACATGTAGGTATTTATGATATATTTTCCGATAGAATGTAGCTTTCTGGTGGGTAGAAACTATTTTATTTTTGACTTTGTGTAGCCACAGAACCTAGAACAAGTTCAGTCAAATCAACAAGTCAAACTGTTGCCTTGACTTGTCTTTGTATTCTTAGCACCTATTACACAGTTCCTAGCATTTAGTAGGTACTTAAATGCTTGTTAATTTTTCAAATGATACTAGTGGTTTTAATTCTTAAGATGACAAACACTGTAGGAATGCATATCTATATTATACACATACATATATGCATATATATTATTCTATGTTATCAGTTATGATCAATATTTGTGGGAAAACTCCAAGAGAAATATTACATGAGCAATTATGGATTAAGAATTATTTATGAAAGCTAGTTTATACCTTTAGGGTCTCACCCTTGGGATCTTCAGCATTGCTGTTTGCACAAGCTGTCCTTATGCTTGTAATAGTCTCTTTCCTTACCTATACTTCTCAGGCATCTGCTTTCCTGAATGGGGCTTCTTGAAGCTAAGCTTTGAAAACCTTATCTCAAGTGCCACCTCCTTTAAGAGGCTTTTCTTGATTCCCCTGGTTGTTTGTGCCCCTCTCAACTCACTGCGTAATTATCTTGTATGTATCCTGTTTTTAATACTCACTTATATGCCACCATGGTATGACCCCTAATAGAATATAAGTTCTGTGGATGTAGGGATGGTCTCAATTTTATATTTACATTCTCAATACCTACTAAAGTGCCTGGCACACAGTAGGTATCTAATACATGCTTACTGACTGAGAAAATTGGAACTTTGTCAATAAACTTTGCTATAGATTCTAATGGTACCCTTTTCTATTTTGTCTTTCAGGAACAGGGTAAAATAGGAGTGGTCTTCAACATTGGCACAGTGGATATCTCCATCAAAGAAGACAGTACCCCAGTAAATGATGGCAAATACCATGTTGTTCGTTTCACCAGGAATGGCGGCAATGCCACGCTTCAGGTTGACAACTGGCCAGTGAATGAACATTATCCCTCAGGTACACATTTTATATTAATTCCTCCCCCCCTTCAAATTCCCATTCATTCCTTCTTTAATAGGAATTTTCTCAGGGCTGCCACCAAATCATTAAAATATAAGTATAAACTCATCTTTGTGGATTTTATATGAGTGAAGAAAAACATAGTGTTGGTCTTAGAGCACCACAGAAAGCTTCTGGAGGCTTATTAACCAGGTATTGCTTAAACAACACATTGATCACCTACCTAATTCTGGCTGGCTCATACTTAATCTAGGGAGGAAATGTGGTATAGTGGAAAGGCTGCTGGATTTGCAGTCCAAGGTTATTGTTATTCAGTCATGTCCAAATCTTCATGTTCCCATGGACCATGACATGACAGGCCCTTCTGTCCTCTACTGTCTCTTGCAGTCTGTCCAAGTTTGGGTTCATTGATAGGGATTCAGATCCTGACTCTGCCAGTTAATATCTGTGTGACTTTAGATGTCATTCAAGTTCTATGGATCTGCTTCCTCATCTGTAAATACTGAATGTGTGAGAATGGTTGGCTATATGAAACAAGTAGACTAGATGACCATTGCAGTCCCTTCCAGTTTTAAATCAAGGAACCTGTATCATAATTAGCTTGTTTTAAATGGTAGTCCAGAAAAATATATAACTGAACAAAAGACATTCAACATTCTTGACCTTAATCTGAATCTAGTAGAGAGATCCAGGTGATGTTGATATCAGCTCTGGTATTTATGTTGCCATTTAGCGAGTTTAAATAAAAGGTAGAATTATGATAGTGATGACAATGGTCTTTCTAACTGCAAGTGTTACAAACTTTAATTGGTATATGAATGAATCTGTGGTCTAACATCTCACATTTGTGTGGGTGTCAATGAAAAGAAAGTTAAGACCAAACTGCAGCCATAATGTTAACCTGTTTAAATATTATCTCCCTCTTTCCCCCAATTTACTTTTCTGTCTTAAAGTTAAGGCCTAGTAGGCATTTTTAGGATAAAGGGTATTATAATTGTTATTATTGAGTATGCATGTTTAAGTCTTTGCTTTAATTTTGACTTGAAAGAACTTACAGGACAGTTTCCAGAGCCATATTACCAAGGGCATTATGAGAGAAAGTTCACTACTTTAAATGGGGGCTGCTCAAACATCACTTTCCTTTTCTCCCTTTTTCTATCCCAGTTTTCACAGTGTTGTTATATTTTCCTCTGTGATCACATGAAATAGAATTGACTCATCTTAAAGATGACCTGGTCAGGGGATTTTCGTGCCACAAATTCAGAGGTCAACTCATGTTGTCGATTTGCTTGTCACATATTTCTCTAACGTGAAATTTCTTACTAAACATGAGTGCTGCCACCATTACCTAGACCAGAGGTGGGGAACCTGTGGCCTTGAGGCCACATATGGCCTTCTAGTTCCTTGGGTATAGCCTTTTGACTGATTCCAAGTTTTACAGAACAAATCCTTTGCCTTAGATCCTAAGTTTTGTCACACTCTACCTCCCAATGAGGTGAGCACAGATGATTACTGGTAAACCCCTGAGAATTTTACCAAACACTTAAATGCCACTAATAAACAGTTTACCTTTTAATTATGCTACTCGAGAGAAATACCCAAGGCACACTACACCTAACCATGTCTCAGGACTCTTTCTTAACCCATTATTTAAAATATCAGATTGCCACATCTAAGTCAACCTTGTTTCAATTTATAGCCTCTTGATAGCTTCAGTATATGCAGTCTTTCCTCTGTAACACAAGGTTTAAACAAAAACAAAAGAAAACAAAACAAATCCGCATTCTAGGTTCACAAAGATGTTTGAAAATTAATTCTATTTCTTTGGTCTCACTATCTCACTTTTCATACAGTAACCAAATGACCCTGTGGCTGTTAATTCTACCTTCTTTTAGCACTTTTGGGTTGTCACAGATGGTCCTTGATGAAGGCATTCCTATAGAGAATGAGGCTTTGAAAATAGCCAGAGGCTTTATAGGATGTTTCCCTGGCATCCAAATGCAAGATACTAATAGAAATGCTTTTCTTTTCAAAATGCATGTTATTTAAACCCTAGAGGGGGAGAAAACCAAAATGGATAGAGATCTTAGAAGCTGTTCATTTGCTCATAGAGAAAAAAAAAATCAATCCTTCTCTGTGAATATCATCATTGGCCCTGCTAGTGCTGCTGGAGGGTCTGTCTATGTTTCTATTAGGAATTTCAAGGCTTTCTAAATTGGTATTAACCACATGCCCTACGCTCACACAGAAAATACAAAGCTAAACTGCCAGCAATAGAACTTGCATATCTTTGGTCATTGTGAAGCTATAGATGTGTAAGCAACCTGCTGACCCTTCAGTGTTTGTCTGTCTCAGAAATTCTTTGTGTGCTCTGTTTGAAATGATGTGCAGCTTTGCAACTTGTGTAACTGAACCTTTCTTTAGCAGTATTTCTTTCCTGAAAAGGGAAAAAACTGGTATCTTTAATCATTGTTTTGTAGACTCCATTAAAAACAAAATAATGATAAAATATTTATGCAGTGCTTTAAGGTTTAAAAAGTCCTTTACAGGCAGTCTCTAATTTTCTCTCCATCCTAGGAGAGGGGTATTATCCCCATTTTACTATTAAAGAAACTGAGGCAAAGAAAGACTTAATGTTTTGCCCAGGGTCACATAGCTGGTAAGTGTCAGAGCTGGATTTGAACTCAGGTCTTCCTAGCTTCACATCCAGCTATATCTAACATGGAAAGCTCTATATAAAGGAATTGATAAATTTTTCAAACTTTCACAATCATTATTTCATTCAATTCTCCCTCTGCCCCTAACTACCCTATAAAGTAGTGAGAGCCATTGCTATAATCCTCATATACACATATACATGTATACACACACATATGTATACATATGCATGCATATATGCATGCACACATATGTGTGTATGTATAAACCCAATTTCAAGAAGCCCTGGATGAAATGATCCCTAAGTCCCATTGTGACTCTAAATTGATTTTATAATCTGTATGTCAGTGGTTAGGTTACTAAAAAATGTAGAAGTAAAAGTCCATTCTAGGCAGCAATGTGCTTGTGCAGAGTCATTCTTAAAACATTGATAATGGGCTTACAATAAGGTCCCGATTAGTGAGAATAATGAATACTATGAAGTGGTCACATTACTCGAATTTACTTTGTATATTTTTACTATGCTAGAGCTAATTGCCCTATTTTGCATAATTAGAATAAAATATATGACACCACAGAATTCATTATTTGCACTCCTCTGTCTCGGTATAATATTACACTGAAATAGCATTAGATATTTGAATGAACCATTCTCATTTACCCTTAGCTACCTAAATTAGAAAACCTTATGATTCTCCAAGTTAGGACTTGACTTCTGTATTAACCTCTGGAGTTTGCTTGCACTAAGACTAAAAGTGATTCACTTTCTTATACTTTCAACATTCTCTCACCTGCAAAATGGGAAGAATTTAGCTTACAAAATTTTATTCTTTCCAACCTACCTCCTTGGAGTATTGGAAAAATTCCTTGGAGTAAAGTGTTATACTATATTTTAAGCACAATTTGGCAATAGCAGCTACATAAAACGAGTGACTTCCTTTTAAAGATGTCATCAAAAATATCTTCCTGAGCCCAAGCCTCATTGAACCAATCAGCCCATTATGCCCAGATGGTTGCTGAAACACTGATTTCTCTCACACCTTTCCTACTCCATCCATGTATTTATTCTGTTTTGGAGATAATAATAATCACTGAAACATTTAATGAAGAAATACCATCATTTGTCTAATATTAATGCTCAGAAGGCAAAGAAACACAGAGCAGCTCCTGTTCAAAGGACATGGTATCAGAGAGCTTATGCTTCACTGAGGTTCCACCACTCAGAAATGTGCAGTCTTCTCAAGGGCATTGATAGAGCTTTATAGAGCTTACTGGAACACCCAACCAGGAAGTGTTCAGAGACCAGTTGGACACAGGGCATATAGGATTGATTCTTTTTGAATCCCAGCTGTTAGTCAAGAAGAACACAAAATGAGAATAGAACTAATGTAAAAGGAATTGGCTAACAATTTGTTCAGGAATAGAGAATACTTTTTTAAAAAGCATCCTTTTTTGGGGGTCATATTTTGTTACATTTTGAAATTGTACATAGAATGATCAGGGACTCGGAAAGTGAGATAAAAGAACAAACAGCCCAGAATGACCTTTCAAGCACTGACAAATGTTCCATATGATGCCTCCATTCTTGACTTGAAAGCTTGTGGAGGCAGTGGTAAGGGAAAGAAGGTGGGAAGGTGAAAAGTAAGTTTAAGGAGAAAAAGGAATTCATTTCAGCCTGAAACTAGAGTCCTTATTGGAAACTGAGATAGATTAGATTGTTCGGAATCATTTATTAAATATCCCTATGGCTGACTAGATCATGGAAATTTAAGAGTGGTGTTGAGACAAAACCACAGAACTAGTATCTCAAAAACATGATTTCACATCCCAGTTCCACCATTTAGCTATGTGAGATTTCTTATAAAATTTCCTGCCTTTGGGCTTCCTATGCCTCCCTAGTAAAATAAGAGATTTTTATGATGAATTCTAAAAATTTTTTCCCAACCTTCTGTGATTTTGATTTATTAGATTGTAAGCACCTTGAGGGCAGGGACTGTTTTTTGTCTTCTTTAAAAAATATACCCAGCACTTAGCACTGGCACAAAGAAGGTGCTTAATAAATGTTTATTGATCAATTGATAAATATGCATGTTTTTATTCATGGAAGAGTAAAGCCCTGCTCATATTGGGACTAGGTATCCTAAGATACATTCTAACAGATCTATGATCTTCTCCAAGGGGTATTCTGTTTGTTTATGCAGACCACCACCCATCTTTATCTGCCTATGCTATGCTACTCTTATCCATGCTCTAACATAAATTTGCAACAAGGGTTCCATCCAACATCCTTAAGACCTTCTTCCTCACATCACAAAGACACCAATGGAGCACAAGATTTATCTTGGGAAATCAAGTGCTGCTGTCTCACATTCAGGTTGGCAAGGTATATCAAACTAAGGGGACACCCTGATTCTGAAAGGAGAAGTTGAACTCAGCCCCCCAAATCCTTTCTAGCTCTAAACCTTATAGTCCTATGACATTTCAAGAGATAACCCCTAACAAGGTTGATAAACAGAACTACCATTCTTTGATAACCTATGTATTATTTCAATTTGGTCCTGGCTCTGGGAAATAGGAATATGATCATCTATATAAAAAGTGATCTTTTATAGTAGTATTCCACACTAAATATGGTTTACTGTTCAGAAGACTAAGTGACTTCAGGATGGTTTTCTGCGCATACGTTATAACAGACTAATGTGCTCTCTTTTCTTTTCTCTTCAAAAATACCAATGGCAAACTACATTCAAATGCTGAGTGACTATTGAGCTGAATTAATTGTGGGTTACAAGAAGGCAATAGTGAGCCCATTAAATTGAAGATGGTCTTCCCATGGTGTCAGCTCCCAGGGAGCATTTTTTTTTTCCTGTGGATAACCATTTCCCTGTTTCCAAGAGCCATTCCCAAAGTAAAGCAAAATATATTTTTTTTCTGTTTGGCCAAAAGAAACCTTATGGGCTATAAACCATAGTCCCTGACAGAAGCTAGTTCAGGTAATGAAAGCCTCTGACATGTTTTATTTTAAACTCCAATAGCTTTTTTCATATTCTGGACCCTTTACATTGGTTTGAAAGAGACTTTAAATGTAGATCTACATGTACAGGCTGAGGTCATTGAGATTTCTAAGGGTTAAAAACAAATCTGGGAGCTTCACATGAAACTGAAATTCCTGAGGCCCTGGTCTTTCATTAATTCCTAGCCGGGAGGTTGTCTTTGCCTGTCTTTCTACCTTTGCTTGTGAAGATTTGAGTCTTTGCCAGATTTGGAGTATGCATTAAAATAAACTACATCTACCTGCTCATTCATCCATGCAAGACAAAATCTACCTTCAGTTTCAGCTGGGAAGGGAAAGGAAATGGTGAAGAAAACCAAAGGAAACAGAGGTATAAAGATGATTGGAAGGGAGTGTAATTTAAATCATATTTGTATATATCAAATTTCAAAAACTTGTAAAGGCAAACTCAATTAGAAACAGATCCCTACAGGCTTCATATTGACTTAGGAAAAAGAAATTAATATATCTATATTTTATTTATTTTGTTAAACATTTCCCACTTTCATTTTAATCTGGTTCAGGCAGCATTCAGGATTTTTATAGGTAGCTTGGCCTGAGGGCCTAAATTGACAGGTAGGGTATAGAGCATTTGTCTTCATATTTTTTTGCAGTTCTTTTGACTCAGTGGCTCCAATTCCTTCATCAAAATTCAGTGGGCTTCTATTGAAAGAAGCTGATGTTTTTCTTATAGCTCAACATGATTTGATATAGGGAGGGAAGAACAACATGACATAATGAAAAAGGGACAGGATCAGGAATAAGATTATTAGATTAGAATTAGATTCTGTCACTAACTAGCTGTATGATTTTCTTCATCTCTAAGAATGATCTTCATTATGATCTTATGATCTTCATCTATTAAATCAACCCACTTGAACCAGATGTTCGCTAGAGTTCCTTTTGATTCTAGACTTCTATTCATGCAGTATCTTCATTTTGACTTGATGAAATCTATAAGTTACCTTTATCCTTAAATGCAGAATTAAGTGTGAGAGGGAGCTACAAGGGAGCACTTTGTACCTGATTTCAATTAGGAAAACATGATTTATTATTATGTACAGATTTAATATAGACAAGAGCAAGGAAGTTGAGAGATGAATGCAGGTCCTTTTATGCAAATTATCTTGATGTAAAATGCCTCTCCTGCCCATCTTCATGCCCTGCCTCTTTGTGTGTGCATGTGTGTGTGTGTTGGTCCACACACACTTGCAAATATGTGTGTATATACATGCATGTATATATATACATATACATGTGCATATGCATGCATATACAAACACACACACAAATGCTTAACAAATTTGATCCAAAGGAACCAGGCTAATCTGCCAGCTGACGGAATTGAGCTCATTCTTTCCTACAGAATTATCATTTGGCATCAATATAAAAATAATACCATCTCTTTGAAGTAGTATGGTGCTTTGTGTTTTGCAGAATGCATTGATAAGCATTTTCTCATTTATCCCTCATAACATTTTACTCCTTGGGTTACCTTGGGCCAGGGAATTCATCCCTAAGTGTCTAGTTTATCTCTTTAACAACAATATTCTTCTGATGGTTTTATGTGGCAGCAAACTATAAAATACTAAAACCACAGAAGAATTGGAATGTGTGTGTGTGTATATGGGGTGGGGGGGATCACAAAAATGGTCCATGGATCAATGTGTGGTACATGTGAGTAGATTGCAAAACATTGCAAAAAAAAAAAAGGAAGTCTGCAGGAGAAATTATCTAAAGGACCATCAAAAAAATATATGATAGAAAATAAAAGATGAGCTGGTCATATACTGACAGTAACAGATTACCAGTGAATTGCTTAAATGCTTCATTGGTAACCTGACAATGACAGAGGAAGACCTTTAGAATGTTGGGTGGACCCGCTGTGGTGAACTTAAGGTGAAGCATAGATAAGAGGTATGAAGCAGGTATGGATGAATTGCAATCTGTATCGTTAGAAGGAAAGCCTACATCAATAAGTTTATAGTTCATTGGAGTATTGGAAGGAAAGGGGGCAGAGTAGGCATTATTGTTTGTACTACAAATAATAACATGGAAGTTCAGAGAATTGAAGTCACTGGTCACTGAGCTAATAATCAGCAGAGCCAGATCTTTAGCCTATGCTCATTGTCTCCAAAACCACAATGGTTTTCAAGGGACATTGCGAGAAATTGCTCACTGTTACGGTCCTCCATAGATTTAATGGAAATTTAGAATGGCCACAGCTGAGGAGCTGAATTTCTATTACTAGAAATGGATGATTATCATGAGAATCCCCCTCCCCAAACCTCTGTCCCCCATATACCAAAACAAGAAAGAGGAAGTTTTGGAATTTCACTTGATAGGGTTTTGTTGTTTTATTTTTTTTTTTTTTAGAGTAATATTTCTTCCTGGAGACTGCAGAATGTGACACCTTTTATCACACTCAACATTGCCAGATGTATCCAGGTTATTCACTGGGATGCACTAGTATTGGATCTTTGAGCCCTGCAAAAAGTTGTGTCTCATGCTTGTTTCTAATGCCACTATAGTTCAGGGCACCTATGCCATCTCCATCTTCTCTGCCAGTAGATGAACCTCATTGCAATACCAGACCACTTCTCTGCACTGACATCCTATATCTTTTTTGATCCTGTCATCCCTTTCCATATCATCTGTAAGCAGATATGCCAAATGGGTTGACTTTTATTAAATGAAGGTCTGGGTTTTTGCCTAGCAATCATGGGGTAGGAGGGTGAATGGGGAGAGCGTGGGGACAAAGGTGCAGGGAAGGAGGGAAGAATGAAGAGGGGTTTAATTTTGGTTATATCGGCCAAACTTCTTTTCTACTCTGTGATTTTCCAGCCACAAGATAAATAGCCTTGTATCTTACAAGCTAAATACAATTACCACTATCAAACCCAGAGCCTTTCTCTCCCTGTAAATGTCTCTTGGAAGCTGATAAGCTTTTCAAGGGGAACTGTAGGCTTCTGCCTAATCCTGAGATTAAACGCAGCCACCCAGAAGACAGCCAGAGATAATTTTTTTTCTCTCCCCCTAGGAGAGAAGAGGTGGGGGTAGGAATATAGGGAGAACACCCAGATCCTCTCTTGAGATATTAAGCGGACATACACACGACTCAAGGTTATTTGTAAAGGAATTACATGAAACACAATTGAGCTTGTTATAATGATGAGGAATTACATCAGATAAAGTGATGGTTGTTATAGTTACTAAAGATGAGACTTATCAGGGATACCTCTGGGACTGGGTAGGGCTTATGGGCAGGAGGGTGATTGAGGGAATTAATTTTTTTTTCTGATTTGCTTCTCTGGTACTATATTCAGTGCTCATTTTAGTTTTCTGACCCCAGTATATCCTTCTAAAAATTGAATAACTCAAGATACTGAATTTTATGCATGTATCTTCAATCATGTAAGACTGGATCTATGTGGCAAATAATCTGGACTGCAAGTTCTATTCCTAAGGGGAATGGGTTTGTCATGGAATTATTTAGTCTTTTATGCATTCCCTTAGATCCAATTACATTCAATGTGAAAAAAAAAAACCCAACTATTAGCTAGGATTTATGCACAGTCAATGGCCCTTTCCCCCCTATATGTAAAACCTGTTCAGGGATCAAACTGATAGCCTTAGCTTCTTCAAAACCTGGTTTACATAAACTAAGCCAATTTGAACGTGCATGTAAATAGACTTGCCTACATGATATACCTGTTAGATGATTACATTGAGGACTGAACAAAGGAACTCCCAAGTAATTGCATTTAAAAAGCTTATTCTATTGCTGATTGGAAGATGTTTAATTAAATTCACAAACCTTTAAGAAATTCAAAGTCTTGTCCTATCTATTGAGGACAATGCTTGTCTTATTATCATGGAAAACTTATATAACCTCACTTACTGAGTTTCCCTGTAGAATGGGTACATTGATAGCATAAAAATCATTAGGATAAGGCATTTAGGAGAAAAAATATTGATTTTTTTTCTGACTTTAAGTGAAATCATTACCTAGCCTCCATCTAATAATGTCTACAAGAAAAACATTCCATATCTTCAAATCTTCCTCAGTTTAATACCCGCAAAGGAAAGATATTAGGAATTTCGGTCTATCTTTGTAAAGTCTCTACGACACAAATAAGCTTTTTCAAGAAAGATACTACATTGAGAGAGAGAGATGTGTGTGTGTGGGGGAGGGGGAGAGATATCCCACACACATATTACATGCAATTTACAATTCTGTAAAGCACTGAGGGCAATGAGAGGCACTATATGCTATAACTCACTCAATCAATACTAATCATATTTTGGCTCATCACAAAGAGATAAAGATAACCCACTCCTCTCCTCTGAAATTCCTGTCAATATTACCAGTACACAAAATTGCAGAAAATGTCGGGTGGAGTGGAAAGAGAGAAAAATGAGTTAAAGTCAAGGAGTTATTCTTAACTCTGAATTTCATAGAAATTGTTATATTTAATTAGACCCCCAATGAAATTTACCTAGGGTTTTTCCTCATGATATTTGGTTTTTCAAATGATAAGTCTTTACATGGTTCTCCAGCAAGTATTCCATTCCTTCTGGTTAGCATGAGTTGAAGGAATATGTAAAATGTCATTGACGGATTTTTTAAACATCTCATAAAAAAACTTTACATATGTAAAAGAGACAACTAACAAAGCAGTGGTTGTGATACATAGTTTGAAGATGATGGTGGTATTGAACCCAGAGAGAACACATTGCCAAGACAAACAACACAGGGTGACAATTTGATGAAGACATTACTCGATGCAAATCACAACAAAGTTGAGATATTAATTTTTTTAAAAGCTCTAACCCATCCCAGAAACCCATTATGACATACTATGTTATAATGATCCTACTCACCCCCCTCACTGTATGCTTTGAGTTTGAGTTAAACTGTTATCTCTTACTCATCACCCTTGACCATATTCATATTTTTTAATGTAAAAAAATTGGTTAGGCTTTGAGTTGCAGTCTTATGACTATGAAATATCTTTTCTTTGTACAAAGAAAACTAGTTTATATAGGAATTAAACCTTGGTCCTTAGGTGTGTAGGCTGCTGCCATGTCAAAGAAGGTTAACTAACTGAAATACATAAGTAAATGAAGATACACTTATATGTACCTATCAGATGACAACATACACATAGAAGCAGTGACATATTTGAATTAAAAAGGAAAACCCCATTAATCCCTTTACAGATGAAAGTTCACTTAGAAACCATAGTATTCACAAAAACCCTGCCTTGACTGGCCCATTTCAGCACACGCAGAGAGCATTGTAATAGCACTATTAAACATTTACTCAGAAATGTACTACTACCTAACTTGTAATTTCCAGTTTCAATTTTTAATTAAACTGAGTTTGCTCATATAAAGAAATATAATGAATTTTACCTATTCAATGCCGAATCTTTATTCCATTTATTTATAAGATTCTGATAGCCTTACATCACAAAGATGGGGACAATAATTCTGGCTAGCTATCACTGAATATGGGACATTTAGGGAAATGATATCCACAAATCCTACTTTCATTATTGTTGAGTCATTTCAATCATGTCTGGCTGGTGAACCTTTTTGTGGTTTACTTGACAAAGATACTGGAGTAGTTTTCTATTTCCTTCTCTAACTCATTTTATAAGAACTGAGGCAAACAAGGTTAAGTGTTTGCCCAGGATCATAAAGCTACTAAGGGTCTGAGGTTGATGTTGAACTCAGGAAGATGAGTCTTCCTGATTCCAAACCCAGTGCTCTACCTGCTGTGCCACCTAGCTATAGATCAGTTAAATGCCAAATAGCTTAATGAGGAGAACATTGGATCTAAGTCCTGAGTTTGAATCCTAATTCAGCAATTTACTAGCTGTATAATTCTGGGTAAATGACTTAAATTCTCTAGATTTCAGCTTCCTTATCTATAGAATAATACTTTCACTGCCTTTTTCAGTGACTTGTCATGAGGTAAGTACTATGGTGTCAGTTAATGAACGATCAGTCAACAAATCTTTATTAAACATCTGTATGTCAGGTGCTGTATTAAGTACTAGGTACACAGGCAAAGGACAATCTTTACTCTCAAGGAGTTCACAATGTAATAGAGGAAACAACATGCAAATAAATACGTACAAACAAGCCATATATAGGAGAAACTGGAATTAGTCAACAAGAAGAGTACACTAGAATTAAGTGAGATTGGGTAAGTTTTCCTGCAGAAGACAGGATTTTAGCTAGGACTTGAAGGGAGCCAGAAGGGAGAGATGAGGAAAGAGAATTCTAGGCATAGGGGGACAGCCAGTGAAAATGTGCAGAAAAATGAGGAGTGATTTTTATGAAAAATTGAAGATTTTTACATATCTAAAATTTATGTGCTATAGAGGAAAGTATCCTGAATTTGGAGGCAGAGGAAATAGGCCCAAAACTCTACTCTGCTCAAATTGCTGCCTCTGTGATCTTTAGGAAGAAATGTCACTTTGTTGGTAGTGCTAGGGTTTGGCTCAGATGGTCTTTAATGTTATTTTTTCAACCTTAAATTTTATAAATTTATATATGATAAAATAAACTAATATCGTAACTAGAATTCATATATCTTTTTAAAGTTTGCTCAGCGATTCATCTCATTTGATCATCTTAACTTTGGGAGACTATTATTATTGCTATTTTACAGATGAAGAAACAGTCTGAGAAAGATGTCATGTCTTGCCCGAAATCACTTAGTGAGTCTGTTAGGCAACATTTGATCTTAAATCTTCCAGACTCCAACTCCAATACTCTACCAACTGTGTGACCCCATTGCCAAATAGGATTTAAAGGCAGAAGGAAATTTCATTTTCTTGACTTTCTGTAGTGCTTCCCTTACAGATAGGATAAGGAATGAGAAGCTAATGCTAAATATGTGAATTAACTGAGACAACCCACCCCCCAGGACCATGTTTTGGATATTTTGAACATAGTAGCTTTGTGTTGAGGTTTATTTGGGCATGGAAAATTGAGTGAAACAGGTGAACTGTGTTTTTTAAAATGCAAATACAATTTTTCACCACTCAGTATCAACTATCCTAATAAATTTCTGTTAACATTAAAATAGTACTACTGCATAATGCAAGGGTAGAATGCAAAATAAACTTTGTAGTACAAGTCAAGTACTCTTGCTTCTACTCAGCTAAGATAAGCTCTGTTCATCCAAAATGGGTTTCTGTTTATGTGGAGAAATGCTTTCCTCCTTTCTGTCATTCACAGGTTCCCTAGCTTCACAGTCTCTGTCCTAATTGCTCCATTGCCATTCTCAGGTTCTCAGGAGCATCAAATTTCTTCTTTAGTATTTCCCTGTTTTGCCACAAGTATTTTTTCTTCTTTGTATCCTTCCTGTCCAGATTTAGTCACTTTTAATTTCTCCCAGTCTAGATCAACTTTAACCTACTGACAAGAGCTTTTAAGTTATACTTCTGTCCAATCTACCTCATGCCATATATCTATTCTTTTTGAAAATATTGGGGATGCTGAGACGATGCTAGTCTTCCACTCAGTCCTGAATCTGCATTTTTTAAATCCAACATGGTATAGAGGAAAGAGTGTTAGAAATTAAACCAGAAAACTAGTTTTATCTTCCTAACTGTATTCCCCAACTGGCTTTGTGAACTCAAAGAAATCACCTGATTTCTCTGGATCTTCATATCCTCTTTGTAAAATGAGGTGATAGAGTATATGACCTCTAGATCCTTTGACCCATGACCCTTTGATTTAGAAAACCATGGCTTGTCCATAACTCAGACCTTAAGAGCTAATTCCAATTTTGTTTTCTTGCCCTAGAATGCTACATAATTATCTGGTATCCAAAGTGTTGTTCTCAAATGGAATAATCGTGATATATGTTTGATCTTTCTTGTATATATATTGTTTTTTTTTCCTTCATCTTATTCCCAGCATCTCCACATTGCTACATGTTGACCGGGGGATCAACAACTTGAACATAGAATGAATGCTGTTCAGGTCTCATTGCCTGCTAGAATCCAAGAGCCAGGTGGGGTTTTAGGTTAACATAGCTAGCATACAACAACCCTGATACGGATATTACCCTTGTTCCCAGAAAGGCAAGAGAGAACCAGAAACCATCAAGACTACCCACTTCCCAAAATGTAGATTAAGGAGTTATCTTCCTGTGTCACAGTGCTAGAGACTTGTGTACACGCACAGCACCGATTCTTCTTTAAAGGCAGCAGGTCAGATGAAGGATGAAATTAGTTCTGTGCCTTCATTATTACTTATATACCTTACTGAACAGTCATCCAAAGTAAGGTGTTAGGGCAGAATCCTTGGGTTATCTGGGTGAACAGGAGATGCAAACCCTTCTGTGAACTCTGCTGCAATGAGAATAATCAACAGTTTCCAGTAATAACTAATAAAAAGATGGAAGCATCAGAAAATTGGACTCTTCCCTGCAACTCAATCTAATTATCTGGTATACTCACTAATGCTATAAGTGCTATTTGACAAGACAGCATTGGTTCATCTGTAGTTGCTGCATGAACTCAGGCAGATTGAGTCACTCAAGGGACTTCTTTTAATCTCTTTTGGATCATTATTGGAAAGATGAAAGCAGATTTCTGAGAGGTGAAATTCAAAGGAATATAGCAATTAGAGATAGTGAGAATACTAGGTCATCTAGTCCATTTCCCTGGCCAGTTCAGAAATATTGCCTATGATATAGACTTTAGTGATTTGTCTAGTTCGGTATAAAATGTCACAAATGATGGCATTTCCTTTTCCTCTTTTGAAAAAGAATAGATCTTTCTGATATCACCTACTCAGCCCCAATTTTTCTTTGTTCAGTTCAACTCCATCATTCACAGGAATGATAAATGAAATATACTGAATCATTCCCATCAAATCGATCTCATGACCCCTTTCAAAAATATACTGCTAGTATCCCCCAACTAATACCATTCATTAATTGTTCCTATCAATACAGTGACTTAGGCCTAACAATACTAAAAGACACAGCTAGTTCTGTGGGAACTAGATAATTGAATGGGATAGGAAAGATTTCTCACAGAGTGGGATAACCCTGGATCTAGGCTTAACTGGTATTATCCACTGAACAATGTTTCAGGGAAGTTAAGATCATTATGGTGGGTGTTTTTATGACATCTCAACAAATGTCATGGGAAAAAGGATCTATTGAGGTAATATTAAATAGATTATGTCTTAATTATGAGTGCCCACAAGTCATCACATAGAACATTCAGCAGATAAAGTTCTTTCTCTTGATAAAACTATGAAATCCTTCTCTCATTAATGACTAAAGTCATGAGCAGGGAGCAACAATTAATGTTCTATTTACATTTTGTATTGTCAAGGCCTTATGCTTTAACTAGAAATGGTAATGTATAAAAGTGTTAATTTAGCTTGGGTGCTTAATAATAAATTGGAAAAAGTAACAAAATCAAGCAATTGTTCAGTTAACGGTAGTTCTGTAAGAAACAAATATCCTCCTTAAGTGGTTGGCCTTGACAATACAAATGCAAATAAAGTGATGACTCTTTAATAATTGTTTTGTGTCAGAAATAATAATTGGTGTCAGAAACATAATCATTAGATATGACATGCACACAGATGTGTGGAAATCTGAATGGACACATATATATGAATATAAATATATGTCTCTTTTGAGTGGTCAGTTAAAATATTAATATTTCAGTGTTTTTTTTCTTTTTATAAAAGTTTTAAACTAAACTTTATTGAAATCCTTTGTCTTTATATTATAGTAATTTTTTGCACATCCACCAGGTCTACCCTTCCTTGTGATTTGTGATGAAGAGCAGCAAAAGCATCAAACGCTGACAACATTTACTATGTTCTGTACTAGAAGTTCCCTGCCTCTGTCGTAGAAGAGATACTTTTATTTCTTCTCCAGAACTTCACTGTTTTTTTTTCCATTATATTTGGTTCAGTTTCCTTTTCGTTTAGATTGTGGCACTCATTTTGTTGTTTTTTTTCCCCCTTTTGGTTCTCCTTATTTCCCTTTGCATCAGTTCATAGATCTCTTTTGTTTGCACTTTAGGTCATTAAGACCTTGACTCATCCATGGCGCTACTGTCAATTCTGCCTTTCAAGTGATTTTTTGCCCATTTATGATGTAACTTACTCTATACTCGTAGTTCCCTACCTCTTCTTTTTATCCTAAATGTGACTTTGGGTTCTAAGGTTTATATGGAAGCAAAAAATAATTGCTATTAAAAAAAAAAAAGCAACGACTTAATGCTAGTACAGGAAAGTTACTTCGATGGGAAGGCTTTATTCCCACAGTCAGATCATGAAGGGCTCTTTTCTACCTTTGAACACTTGACGTTAATTAAGAGGCAATTGTGTCTCATTGTCTATTCTGACCCTGGCAAGAACATGAGTGAGGAGAGGAGACAACGTCTTACCCTAGAGAAACTCATCCTCCCCAGAAGTCTGGTATTATCTGGATAGGGGAAATTTAAGAAGTGAGCTATCCACCATTCTCACACTGATGAGACTTTTCATCCCAAACTAGCCCTTTCTGTTTCTACTAATTTATCTATAAATGGAGAAGGAATGAAAAGTTCAGTTTAACTATCCCATAGAGTCTTTCATCATCCCATCCTAAACTTTTCCAGTATTAGCTGGTTGGCAAGGGAAGGGATTGAGACCACTAACCTTCCTACTTCTCCCTTATTGGGTTCAGTTGTCTCCCCTTCAGAAGCTCTAAATGCCTACTCTGTGTAGATGGGAATGGAGAACAGTTATGTTCCTGACTTTGATTGGTAGTTCTCCCTAACTCTCCAAGGCTAGAAGGTACTGGTTACTCACATTCTGATATTAGTACTGATTGGTATGAGAATTCTGACCTGCTTTGATTGTAATCTGAACTGGTTCACCCTTTTTAAGGCAGCTGGTTAGTTCCCTCCTCCCAAAAATTGGTGCTCAATTTAATGCAGATATATGATTGGCTTCATCTTCTTCAGCTCAGAAATTCTGAGCTTAACCCATCGATGAGCCTCATTCTCACTGGTTGCTGCAGTTACAGGCATGGACCACCATTTCTGGATCTTAGAAGTACTTCTGCATTGCTTCATAAAGCTCTAGGTTGTTTTTTAATTTGTTTGTTTGTTTTGACTGAATCAGTAGAATTTTGACCCCAATCCTTTCCTCTCTGGAGTGTAGGGCCCTATGGCCCCCACAGAATACTCACTTGACCAATCTCTTTAGCTCCTCTACAGACAAAGTTATTCTTCCCTTTTTACCAGGTCACATTTTACCATGGACACATTAGTATATGGCTTAGTCTTTTAAGATTAAGAATGCAGGGCATTCGTTTGCTTTTCTGTATTTTTTAAATAATGCCATAACCTTATAGCTGTCTCTAGATCATTTTTCCTCAACTCAAATAGATCAGTATTTATTGTTGTCCTTTGCTATCAGATTTGGTGCTATGTGATAGCTCTCACAAATAGATAGATTTGAATTAATTTGCAAGTAATGTTAACAAGAAACTACATATAAAACAGCTATAGAATTCCCTAATGTTCATTGGAAAAATTTTGATAGAATTCTCTAATGTTCATTGGGAAAATTTTGACTCTGCTACCATTATATACATAAACTAGATGCAGAATCTTGCACTAAATGATACACGGCTAATATTTAACAATGCCAGTTGGTTGAATATCTGAAATTCCTTTAAAATGCTATACTTTCTTAAATCACTGAGGATATAGATAGTTCTTCTAACAGTTTGTAGCAGCAAGCACCCTAGCATACCCAGGATGGCTGCTAGCACAGATTCTTAGATCTGCTTTTCTGAAGGAAAACAATTCAAAAGGGGTTAACAATCTTACTTTAATCAAACATATGTCATTTACCTAGTTTTGGGGAAAAAGTCAGCACCCCAAACTTCAGAGAAAATACAAACAAGTTAGAAGCAGAAAAAAAATACAAAAAGAGAAAATAACACAATTCAACAGACAGAGCTTCTCACTGTCTGACCCTTACATATATACAGTTAGTTACCAGAAAAAGAAGAACCAACATCTGGGTTTTCAAAGCTGGGGGATTCAATGGCTGCCCAGAGTCTCCTCTGTTTAAATCACACAAGTCTTCCTATAAGTAAGCTCCAAAGCAAAACCTCACTTCAGAGTTGTATATAGCCCTCTCTCCAGGATCAGAAGACATCACAACCTTCGTGACCCACTGCCTAATTACAAAGTAAAAAAGATGTACCCTCTTGAAAAAACAAGCCTCCCCTAAGCAAGCTTCTCCTGTTGAGCTCTGCTCTACCCCTTCAGTAAACTTCTCCCACCACAGGCTCCATGTGACCACATTCAGCCTCCTTGGGGACATAGTATATTGTCAAATGAGGGAAGATTCTCAAATTCCTTTAGGCTTATTAAGGGGTAGGGAAGATCTTCAAATTCCCTTACCATTACACAATTGATCCCAATTGTATGAATATATGTTTCACATCTTCAAAACTATTCTACAAGAATAGTTGGAAGAAATTCTTTAAAAGGGAAAAATAGTTTCAAGGCAATTTCCATTTGGAATATCAGTTTCAGGTTGAAGCAAGGTGTCTGTTGTTCCAATGAATTACACATTGAGAAACTATATTTGTCAAAGAAGCAGATGATTTAAAAGACCTCCAAACGACAGGTGATACAAAATTGAGTCACCACTATTATCTATCTATCTATCTATCTATCTATCTATCTATCTATCTATCTATC